>NC_040230.1:1515000-1610000 GCF_001444195.1 Xiphophorus couchianus | reverse complement strand
GTAGGTAACTGCATCTATAAAAATCAGCAACAGAGGACGCGTTGCTGTTCAAAAGTTTAAAAAGGGAACTAAAGTTTTTATGCCTGTGAATTTGCGTCAGCTTCATTGAAACCAGAGTTATTCAAGGAAAATAAAGCTGCTTAGTTTGTAAATAAAAACTAGAAAAGGGAATCTGACAGAAGAAAAGTAAAAATGATTTTGTTTGAAAATTCAAACAAAATCATTTGTTTTCGCTCTTGTATTTCTCAATAGGTCAGTTTTGGTTTTATTTTTTATTTTTGTAGGGGAGACGACTGCATAAGGCAGAACTGGACGTACCATGTGCAGGCGGGGAGGGATGACCTGCTGCTGGAAGGTCAGTGCAGCTTTTACTATCTACTAGTATTGACACAGAGCGGGGAAACGGATCAGGATTTGGTGGTTAAAACGGGTGGTGGTGTGTTTATGTCTGTGTACGAACAGAAAAAAGAGGAAAAAATGAAGAAAACACCTGACATCAAAGATGTGATTCTCTAGAACTATATTGTGAGCTGCTGGGGAAACCCCGGCACTGGTTTTGGTTTTCAAGCCTGTAGAAATGTGATATTCTTGGGAATGTGTTCAGTTTGCCACTTTACATCAAACATTAGAACCACTTTCTCATCACATGGAGTTTCCCAGGGTACTGTTTTGGGTTAACTGTTTTTAAAAAAAAATTATCATTCAAACTCATCTTTCTTCACTCTGATTATAATATTTAGGAACTCTGTTTCCTCCACTTTCCCCACTACAGGTAATAAACTTAGATAATAGCATAAACTGCCTTAATAATAGCATAAGCTGCCAGCTGCTTCAGATTGGTCAAATATCTCGTTTATTTACAGTCAAGGTCTAATTAAACCACTTTGCACCTTTTTAAACGGTTTTTGCTGCAGAATAAGACTTTAACAGTCGCTGAATGGTTGCACAGCAGCAGAAAAGTTTCCTGCAATGAAGACAGCGAGGGACTATGACTGCAGGGAGTCCTCTGGACTTGATAAAATGAAATACACGAACAGGCAATGAACCATTTACAATCAGTAATTCAGAATACTTCCAGGATTTCCACAGATTTTTGACAGTGATTAATACCTGAGCTGCCTGAAACAATCTGCGCACCTCGTCTGGTTTACTGTACGTCATTGTTTTGAATTGTTTTCTCAATAGAGAAAATGTGTCTCAATTTTAAAATATTTTTCTTTATTAAACATATCTGGTGAACAACTGACAGCATTTTATAAACTAAATGGTGAATCACAATAATGTTTTCTGTTCACTTTAAGGAACAAGCTAAAATCTTTCTCACCACTATAAATGGTTAATGAGAAAAATCATTAAATGGACACAAAAAAATTATATTTGTCTTAACTTCATGATTTCCTTCATACTTATTAAAAACAAGAGACCCTTCTTATATTCAGCTTGACTGCGTGATAAATGAAGCAGAAATGGATATTCTTTTACATCTGGACGACAGACGATCTGCCTCTGAGCCTTATCTGTGTTTTACTGGTGTGTCGGTTCTAATCCAGGGAGGCCACAGCGCCGTAATCTGCTGTGGAGCGGCATGTGGGCCAACTGCAGCGACTGCATCGTTTTCCAGGAAATAGACCCGCCTCTGAAAGAGACCGACTCGCAGGATTCACTCAACAGATTCCTGCTATACTGTAAGGAGTAACTCACCCGACATCAAGTCACATTCAGCCTTTTATCAAACAATAACCTCTAAAACTGCAAATACTTCACTTTTCTTTCTTTTCTTTTTTTACATCTGTTATATTTATATTCTGCTGGTCAAATTACTTCCATTGTGGTTTGTGTTATAAATAATTTAGTTAGTTGTAGGGATGCAATTCATCAACTTGTGTTTAATTGTATATTAGATGAAAATTAATTCCAACGATTAACCGACGATGTTCGCTTAGACCAGTGTTTCTCAGTTCCGGTCCTCAGGCCCCCCTGCCCTGCATGTTTTAGGTGTTTCCCTTCTGCTACACACCTGGATTGAATCTATGGGTGATCAACAGGTTTCTGCAGCACTTGATGGTCATGCAATCATTTGAATCAGCTGTTCTGGAATAGAGGCACATCTAAAACATGCAGAGCAGGGGGGCCTGAGGACTGGAAATGAGAAGCACTGGCTTAGACCTTCCTGTAGTGTTGTAGTTTGGGCAGCATCCAGAAGAGGGCACCACTGGTCATTTTTAAGCAAATCAGTAGATAGGTAAACAAAGATGGTGGGGCCATCCCAGAACGGGAGAGAGAAACGGTGTGGAGGGGGATGAAAAATGCACTTTATTTGGTTCTGTTTTGAAATCTAAACACTCAACAAACTCTTTAAGTTTCACAATATATAATGTTTTAAAAAATTATAATTATAAATTCTAAAAGGTTTTGCCCTAAAGAGGCCAGAGAAAACCCAGATTTTTAAGAAAATGTCCAATAATTGAACTAATTGAACTAATCATTCATTAAATTAAATGTCAGTCGATTAGAAAAATCAATCAAGTTTAGATTAAGTCAGTAATCACTAACTTGCATCCCTACTAAGTTACTTAGATTTTCTTTTTTTCCGCGGTTTGACCTGAAGGTCGGCAGAAGGATGTCGACTCGGAGATGTTGACGACGTTTCTTAGGAACTCGGCTTGCAGTGGCCTGACAGCGAGCGTCACACTACCCCATGAGAAAGGTTTTTCATCAGCCATACACATTTTATGTTGTTTTCTTTAATGTTAACATTCATTCTAACAGTTTGATGTTTTTCCAGAGTTTTGCATCTAGACGTGAGAGTCGAGGACGTAGAGTCGCTGCAACTCTGCAGCGGCTTCTACCAGCTGCAGAGTCGCTTCCCACTCAGTGAAATCGCAGCATTTATCTCAGGATGCTTTGGGAGATCTTGGCTCTTTGTAACTGGGATCATTTTGTCTCTCCTGTGCCACACTAAAGTGAACCAGATGGCCTCAGAGAGTAGTTATAATTTTGTTAAACATATCAAAGCCAAACCCATCCAGAGGTTTTATTTTCAGAGCTGCAGCTGCTGAGGCGGGAAACCCGACAGAATCCACCATCAATCAAAACCCAGGAAATCCCAGCAGTCAGAAATAGCTGATCACCTGCCCAGGAAGGAGCAGTTTGTGTTCTCATATAAATATTTTACTTTATTCTTTTGAGTTTATCAGAGTGGCATTAATGTGACTCTCATTGTGAAGATTTCCTTCACATTTCTCTGAATAAACAAATCTTTCATCTTGAGTTCAATTTGAAATGGATTCACTGAACTCTGATAAGACAGTTAGCATGAAAAGGTAAAACATTTCTGTTCCAAGAGGTTTTCAGTTTCAGAGGCTTGTTTTTGTAGGCAGGAGATCTCTGACGATGCAAAGCTGCATGAATGAATCATTCGGAGGTTTTGTTTGTGAGTTTAATCTGCCGAATTCAGTGCAGATAGACATTTCATTTGGGTCAAAAAAATATTTAAGTCAAGTAAAATAAG
This sequence comes from Xiphophorus couchianus, assembly GCF_001444195.1. Taxonomy (NCBI): domain Eukaryota; kingdom Metazoa; phylum Chordata; class Actinopteri; order Cyprinodontiformes; family Poeciliidae; genus Xiphophorus; species Xiphophorus couchianus. The sequence continues at coordinate 1,606,489 of NC_040230.1, read as the reverse complement.
TGTTCAAGCTTTGATATTATTTATCCTGAAAACATGAAGCTAAAGCTCACATAAAGCTCATATCCAGCTGCATCACTGCAGATTACAAGCAGTCCAGTTCAATCCAGCTCCATTAAAGCTTCATCACTCATCTTAATTTATAACTAATTATATTATAATCCTTTATGAATAGACTGGAATCAGATTTGAACTGAAATCCCATAATTAAATTTGAACCAAATGTATTCCTCTAAAGCTTCCTGGTTGCTGATGGGAGATTTTAATAACGGTAAAATGAACATTTTTTTCAACTTGTCCAACTAGAAAAGATAAGAGCTTCAATCTGTGTTTTGGTCTGTCAGTTATGATCATTTATTGAATTTAGATGAACTAACAGATTTGCAGATGCATTGTTTTTATGTATGTTTCAGCAGAAAGTCTGGAAGGATCAGGGTGGAGATTAATAAAAAATAAAACAGAATACCTACAGAAAATGCAGGCGGAGAAGAGGACATGCAGCACAATCAGAGGAAAGGAGAGCAAAAATAATAAAACCCAGAAAGCTTAAATAGTAAAGGTCCAGGTGGAGAATGAGTCTGAATGCAGGTGAGTTAATCAGGGGAACGAGGAACAGCTGAGGAGGAGAACAGAGGAAGAGGAGAAAAATGAACACAGAATTCACAAAGGAGAGAAAATGACCTTAAAGATGGAGGTAACAAACATTTCTAACCAGTAAAACTCGTCCCTGCACATTTCAGTTTATTACAATCTCTATTATTCTGGTCAGATTCATTTAATCCATCAGTTTATTTGAACTCAGATAGACAGAAATTTACATATAGGTCGAATATAATGTTTTACTGAACTTGGATGCTACAGCATGAAGACACAAGGTGAGCTCATCCACTCTGAAGCTAAAACAAGAACACAAAAATCAACTAAAGGAGGTCAGATTAAACCAGATTAGCTGCAACTGCAACATAACTGAAGCTACTGGTTAACAGGAAGAGAACAGTCTCTTAGAGGATCTGGATGTGACGACAGGATGGAGTCAGGGAAGAAGGAGCAGAGGACAGGACTGAATGGAGACGGATGAGTCACCGTGGCAACGCTGAAGGGAACAAACACAAGAGAAGATTTTTGATTTTTAACACAACATTTATTAAACAATAAAAATCAAATCAAACAATCAGCAGCACAATAATTAACACTTATAATAATAATTTGTTATATTCTAATTCGTTCTGTTCTGAAATGGAGCACAGTCTGTTTTCAAACCCCCACAGGTCCACAAACTCTTTGAGGTTCCCGGTAGCTTTGTAAAAGCAAAACTCCAGCCTCAGTCTGGCTTTCACGTTAATCTTCCACACATCAATAATACTCAAATGAGGTCCAGCCTGCATCTTATCACGTCGAGTTAAATAAATAGCCATCTTGGCTTCAGATAATAAATAATTTAAAATCCGTGACTTAAATCTTGTGGCTTTACTGTGAGGAAACCCATTAATAAAAACAGAACTGGTGAGAACTACACTAAAAAGACTAAAAAATGTCGACAGCACAGTGAAAAACACAGGTAATCGTGCACAATCTATAAAAACATGAAAAACACTCTCAGATAACCTGCAGAAAGGACACTCATTCACCACGCCGGGACTGATGATCGCCAAAAACGAGGTTGTGGCAATGGCACCGTGCAGTATCCTCCACTGCATATCGCCAGTCCTTTTTCGTATTGGAGGCTTGTACAAAGTCCTCCATTGTGGCCGAGATCCTCCGAATCTGTCGGTCCACACGCTAACGGGCCTTCTGTACAAAGTCCTTTTGTTCAGAATCTTAATGTAGCATCTGTACAGTACTTTCGAGTCTGTCCTACACAGATCCAGTTTTTTCCCCTTAAGGAGGGGGCCGCCGTCTTCTTCAAAGTCCGGATCTAAAAGCACATCTGGAAAAGAATCAGACGGATCCGGATGACACTCCTCTGCGACGTACCGCTGCAGGAGTCGTCTCTCCTCAGCCGTCAGGCGCTCTCTCACTCTTTCCAGAAAACGTCGCGTAAATCTGGCAGACCGGACCCCCAGCGTCGAAGCGACCTCTTGGACGTTTTCAAAGTCCGGTCCAGCCACCTGTATCAGTTGCTGCAGGGTCACTATTCCGGCCCTGGACAGCATTCCAGCGACACCCGGCACTGTGCTGTCTGCTACATCCAGCCGTGCGCCGCACACTAATGGCTCCTCTAAAAGCCAATACAGTGAATCAGTCGTGTTTGATCTGTGCAAATTAAAAAAAGCACACGATTTAAAAACACTCTGATAAAACTGGGGCAGCCCTTTTAACTTTAAAAAACTAAAATCAGTAAAAAACAAAGCAGCATCCAGCCCAAGAAAGTTCACACGTCTAAGAATGCAACTGGCCACATCTTTCCACACAGGAAATCTCGTCAAATACTTCTGTACAAACTGCAAACGAAATGTCGCCGTTCTACTAGCCAGGTGGACAAGGCCCTGACCCCCCTCCTCTCTCGGTAAAAACAACACAGATTGCGGCACCCAGTGTAGACCGTTCCAGAAGAACTTAACCATCTCTGCCTGGACCTTCATAAGTAGGCCGGATGGTGGGTCCAACACCGCCAGTTTATGCCACAGCTGGGAAGCGACAAGATTATTCAATACAAGCACTCTGCCTCGATACGACATCTGCGAGTGCAACCACTTCCACTTTGACAGTTTGTTTTGTATTTTTTGTTCAGCGTTTTCCCAGTTCTTTTTTACAATTTCTTTACTGCCTAAAAATACACCAAGATACTTAAAACCATCTCTTTTCCATATCAGACCTTGAGGGAGAACCGGGAGCCCCGTGGGCCACTCACCGACAGCCAGGGCTTCGCTCTTGCCCCAGTTCACCCTCGCAGCAGATAAAACAGAGAACTGGTCCGTAATCTTGGTTAAAACACTGATATCCTGTTGGTCTCTAATAAAAACAACAACATCATCAGCATAAGCAGATAAAACCCTATTGTTTATAAAACCAGGTAAAACCAAACCATGAACATTTGAGCGAATTTTCCGGAGGAGGGGTTCCAAGGAGAGTGCATAGAGCATCCCCGACAGCGCACAGCCCTGTCGGACGCCTCTACGCACCCTAAAAGGAGCACACAGGCTACCGTTGACCTTCAACACACCTTCAATGCCACTGTACAGCACCTGGATCATGGCGATCAGACCCTCGCCGAACCCAAACCTCCCCATGGTTTTCCAGAGGAAGCCGTGTTCAACGCGGTCAAACGCCTTTTCTTGATCCAATGAAATCAAGCCAGTCTGTAAACCCAATGAACCAGAGACCTCCAAAACATCCCGAATTAGGTAGATGTTATCTACCATGGACCTGCTGGGGATGCAATAAGTCTGATCCCGGTGGATGACCTGCTCCATAGCTTTCCCTAACCTGGTGGCCAGGGCCTTGGAGAGGATTTTATAGTCGGTGCAGAGGAGGGACACGGGGCGCCAGTTCTTTATTTCCTGCAAGTTGCCCTTCTTGGGCAGCAGGGTGATTACCGCCCTGCGACACGACAGGGGGAGTGAGCCGGTTTGCAGACTTTCGGTGTACACCTCAAGCAAGTCTTGGGCCAGAAGGTCCCAGTAGGCCTTGTAGAACTCTACAGTGAGCCCGTCAACGCCCGGGGACCTCTGACCCTGCATACTAAAGAGAGCGGCGTGGAGCTCCTGGAGCCCCAGAGGGCGTTCCAGGTCAGCGTTAGTCTCCTCAGAGACCTGAGGCAGTTCACTACAAAACTCCTCATACAATTCCTCATCTTCCTCGTACTCACTACGATATAGGGAACTGTAGAACTCCACCGCCCTCCTCCTGATCTGTCCCGGCTCACTCAGTTGCTGCCCCGCGTCCGACATCAACGAATGTATCTGCTTCCTCTGCCCGTGCTTCCTCTCCAAGCCGAAGAAAAAGCTGGAGGGAGCATCCATCTCTGCGATGTTCTGCACCCGAGATCTGACCAATGCGCCTTGGACTTTATTCTCCAACAGGTTGGCTAAGACTAGCCTTTTAGATTTAAGAGCTTCAATATACTCTCGATTTCCAGTGGAGTCACTAAGGCGTTCTAAGTCCACAATATTCATCTCCAGATCTCTAATAGATCCGGTGATGTCTCGAGTGGCATTAACAGTGTGTTGTTGACTCAGCAGCTTAATTTGGACCTTCCCATAATCCCACCATTGTCTCAGACAGGTAAAATCAGACTTTTTCTGTCTAAAACCAATCCAAAAATGACATAAAACTTCCTTAAAACTACAGTCATGAGTTAAAATCGAATTAAAATGCCAGTACGCGCTTCTAGGTAAGATGTTTCTAATAAACACAGCACCTAGGAGCAACGAATGATCTGTGAAGGCCACCGGCACAATCTGACATGTTCTAAACACATTAAAATGATGTTTAAAACAATAAATACGATCAAGTCTAGCTAAAGCGATACGGTTATCTTTAATGTGGGACCATGTGTACTGCCTGGAGCCTGCGTGCATCCTTCTCCATACATCCACCAGGCCGTGAGATGAGACCAGCTGCCTCAAAACGTGTTGGGCTGCCGGATGCGGCTCTGCATGGTTTCGATCTAAAACATCATTTTCAGTGCAATTAAAATCCCCACCTATAAAAACATAATCCTCTGACACACAATCTCCCAACCTTTCCCCAATTTTCTCAAAAAAACACCTTTTCTCTGTATTGACAATGGGAGCATAAACATTAATAAAAACCAGGCTAAAATGATCAAAACAAGCTCTAACTAAAAGACACCTCCCCTGAACAACGTGTTCAATGTCCATGGAATTCGGGGTGAAAGCTTTGGAGAAGAGGAAGCCTACTCCCGCACTCTGTGAGGTGCCGTGGCTCAACACCACCTCTCCTCTCCACTCTCTACCCCAGTCCGTTTCAGTATTACAATCACTATGTGTTTCTTGCAAATAAATGATGTCAATCTTTTTCTGGTTCATCATTTGATAAATTAATGCCCGTTTTCCCGCCTCCCTCGCCCCATTAAGATTTAAAGATGCCACTTTAAAAGAATCCATACTGGGTAGGGGGTTAAAAAAAAACACACAACAAACCAAGGAAAAAAATGAAATCCTGTCATACATCATAATGCTCAGAATTGTTTTCTGACCTTAGACATTATTTTTTTCAGTCTAAACACTTCTGTATCCGCAAAACCGGACAACTCTCTGTTCCTTATGTGATATCGGGCAGAAAAATAAAACATTCTCAGATTTGGAAAATAACTCTCGAGTTTAACACCTTTCAAGCCTTTCGTTTGGCGTAAAAAGATGCGAAAAGCCTCAACAGGGTATCTCGGTTCTTTGGTACTTGACTGAGTAACCGATACATCGCTGGTGTCTGAAAACCAGCTCTCAGCATCACTGCTATCTGACCCGTCTTTTTTGTCTGCAGGTAGCTTGCAGGCCTGTTTGCTAGCTTGTGCAGCAGCCACCACGTTCTTTCTTTTGCTCCTTCTTTTTATTGGGGCAGAAGCTTCCACCTCTCTCTCATCATCTGTCAGTCCTTTCTCTTTCTCCACTACATCTCCCTCCACCCTCTCTACACTACCTTTTCCTTCATCCTGTTCATCTACCTGCATTTCTCTCTGTTCACCCTGAGCTCCACCCGCTAACTGTTCCTTCTCACCCCTCACCCTTTCCCGCTCTCTCTGCTCACTATCTTTCTGTACTCCTTCACCTTTCTCACCATTCGCACCGTCACCACTCAACACACTGCTCTCATTAATGTTCTCACACACACTCATTTCTACCGTGCTATCATTCCCAACAATGCTGTCAACATCCTCTCTTACCACCACCGCAGGTACTTCCGCGTCAGCAGTGGGCTCCCCCTCCGCTAACGCGGGTCCACCCGCGTCAGTAGCGGAATCCTCCGCCGTCGTAGCCTCACCCAGTGGCTCTCTTTCCCGCTCAGCAGCAGCAGGCTGCTGCTGCTCTGCTGAAGCCGGCTGAGCCGGCTCGGCTCTGCCTGGACACATTTTTACAATGTGGCCTTCCTGACCGCACCCAAAGCACTTCATATGTGACGAAGTAGCAAACAACATATAATCAAATCCATCAACCTTAACATGGAACCTTAAATCTAGCTCCTCATCCCTCCTATTCAATAACATAAAACACTGTCGTCTGTGCGACACAACATGTTTAAGCAGAGGTGACTTACAACCAGATAAAACCTTTCGAATCGGCGACACCACTTTTCCGTGTCGTGACAGTTCTTTAATTAAAAACTCGTCACTAATGAACGGAGGAACGTTTGAAAGTGTAATTTTAGTCGCCGGTAAAGTTAAAGGTGAAACGTGCAAAAACAAGCCATTAACAGAAACGCCCACCTCCACCAAGTGCTGAGCCTGTTCCACCTTTTCAACAAACAAAACAACCGCCCCGTTCATCCTAGCCGCCGATTTAATTGCCCCATACCCAATGTCTTTACCCACCGCCAAACAAACTTCCTCCACGCTGCACGGAGAACCGGCACCCACCTTGACGCCGTTCTTCCGTGTCAGCGTGGAGGACAAAACATTCCCATCACCAACCACCATGGCGTCCGAAGACGCCGGCCTGACGGCCACCCCCAAACCCACAAAACCCCTTAAAGCGTGACTAAACTAAAACACAAAGTAACAATTAAACAAGTAATATGAACACCCAGTGAAAAAACAGTAAGACAAAACAAAGATAGAAAAGTAAACACTCGCTCTCTCTCTCACTCTTCTTCCGCTCTCCACTCACCCTCCTCACACACGAAGAAGAAGAAGAAGAAGAAGAAGAAGAAGAAGAAGAAGAACTGAGAAACAGAAAGAACCTGACCTGGACAATCAGACGAGGGGAATTCATGCTCCACAAAGAGCAAGTTATTAGAAATTATTAGAAATTACTCAACAAAATAAGACAAAACTAGGCGCCAGCTCCAGTTCAAGTAAATCAACAACTTGTACAAAAAAGAAATAAACAGTTATAGCAATCTGCATCGGTCTAGTCCAATCAGCACGTCGTGGCTTGGGACTTTCTGGTTGAATAGCAAAATAAAATTAAAAAATAATTTCCTGTCTGTCGTGATGCTGGATCCAAAGGAAACCAGTGGAACCAGTATCAGCAAAGAAAACCAGTTAGCTAGATGTTTCACTGGTAAAAGTAAATCAGCAAACATGACATGTAAACAAAACTTTGTGTTTGTGAATGTAAACACAAAAATGGAAGTGAGGATCATTCAAATGAACATTCAAGATTTAGTTCAGTTTTTCCACCTGAATTAAATCTGAAACTGATTTAAAACATTATATTCAAATTCTGATTCACATCCTGCAGACCAGTCCAGTCCAGTTCAGCAGAGGAACGCACCAGTACGTTCCAATTCATTATGAATAATAAAAACTTATCAGAGTTTAATCTGATTAATTCTAAATCAACACAGACCAGATTACTGGAACCTAAATGCTTTTTCATTTAAAACAGACAGTTTTTTTACATTAACTTCAGCTAAATCCAGTTAATTAGGACAAAGTTCATTTACCAACAGTAAAAACATTTTCTAAAATTTATTTTAGGTAAATCTTTTTTAAATTTAAAAGAAAGCATTTAAGTTCAAATATAGAATCTGTTAAATACTCTTAAATAAAAATAAAACACAAAAAAAACTCGGCAGGCTTCAAAGCTCTGCAGTTTTCACAACACAGTTATTAAATGCAAAACACTTACAACATCTGCAAACATCTGGCTGGTTCAAATCCAGCAAACTTCAACTATTATTTTAAGTGTAGTTTTGTCAAGTTTTGCTGGTAATTTTCCTTTTACCTGCAGCAGAAAGATATTAAATCACCGTCAGAAAAGGAAGTAAATCCGTTCTGTCAGCAGCAGAGAGGAGCGTCTCTGCTCACCTCAGAGAAAACAAAGAGTTGACCAGACAGACACAAACAACAGTTTATGTTAAAATGTGACTTCCTGTTTGCAGACCAGCTGTGCGGAGTCGAGATCCAGGCACATGAAGAAAGATCCAGTAGAAACAGTCGAGCACATTTTACTTTACTTTAGGTCATTCAGATTTACACCAATTTTAATCCAGTCGACTTTAATCCGACTGGACTAAACTCAAGTCTTATCTTAATCTTCACTAATATCTCCATATTTATTATTTCATTTTGTCTGAAATTTTTTAAAATACTCTTAAAGCTGGAATCTGCAACAAGTGGCTCTTTGGACTTTTCACAACGGCTCTTTAAAACCTTTGCTAAAAATGATAACTAACTAAATAAAGTTTTTGTATATATTTATTAACAAATGCAGGTTTTCATAGTTTTTCCATTTTTTTCATGGAATGATTGGATTGAACTTCTACGATCGAATGACTCTAAAAGTAGCAGTTATATTCTTTAGGTCTGTTTTTCTTGTCATTAGGTTGGAAACTATACACTTTAGTTAAAATAGTTAAATTAACATCCAATAGAAAATGAATCCATTCTCTTTTTGCAAATGCTTTCACATTTTAATTTGCTTTAAAATCTAAAAATAGAAATAAAGTTGAGGTTATTTAAAAAATGCAACACATTTTCTATAGTAAATATTTATCAAAAATGAAAACTGTTGTTTTTGAAAACTTTATTTCCTCTTTATTAACTCTTTGTGGCTCTAAACTACTTTTATTTAGTCGGATTAGTTAATGTTGCACATCTCTGTGTTGGAAAACTGCAGCACAGTTTAAATTTAATCCCCAGATCTCCACACATCTGGGCTGTTTGTTTTGGTTGTTTGCTGCAGAAACTTTAAATATATGGATGTAAAAATATCCTAATTCTGTTTTGTTTACACTGACGGATGCAACCTCAAACAGAGAAGTGTGAGCAGAGCAGACTGGCAGCGGTGAAAGTGAGCATGTCCTCATTCTGCTGGTTTGAACTGTGGCCCCGTTAAACTGGGGCCTCACACTGGAACATAGTGCAATCTGTGGGTGAATCTTCACACTCTCTGCCTTTCAAACAGCACCCGTTGGGAACTACCTGCAAACTCATCGCCCTCTTTACTACTACAGGTAGGATGCACAGGAAGCAGCGGTGCAGAGTCCCTCCGCTGTTTTGAGTGGGGACAGCACCCTGCAGCCCACATCCAGGCCAGTTTGCTTTCTCGTGTTGCGGGTGTAGGTGTGTGTCTGTGTGTCTGCGTGAGCATGTGATGCAGCAGGAGAAAGTTAGTGACATTTTCAGAGTCCAGAGAAACCTTTTCAGCCAGCCTGGGGGGGGACTGAGGGGGGGCCCCATGGAGCACGAAACCAAAAACAAAATGGAAACAGACATGCTGCTCTCACTTCTGCTTTTTTTCCCCAATCTGTCTTGTCCTCGTGTTCAGATTCACACTTAAATTTGTAAATAACACTTCTCCTCTTACAACCACTCAACGCAGCTTCTAGTTTCAAGCAGCATTTCTTTCGGAACAAACTGATTTTGCAGAAATTACTGCATCAAATATGGAAACTGGACAAACAGAGAACAAACTCAATGGAGTTCAGTACAACTTATAGTCACTCTGCATCAATTATTACTTCTTTATTCCACTAACAAATGTACACACACCAGGAAACACACCAGCCATGGTTTCCACTGCCTGATGTCACACAGTAGTTCTGGTTCTGCTTTAAGGGCTTCAGCTGATGACATCACCAGGTTCAATGATAGAGTTTATCAGTAAAAATCATAGAGGGGCACGCTGAATTAGTTTAAAAATGTTAATAAAGGGCGTGCCGTGGTGGCGTAGCGGTTAGCGCGACCCGTATTTGGAGGCCTTGAGTCCTCGACGCGGCCGTCGCAGGTTCGACTCCCGGACTTGACGACATTTGCCGCATGTCTTCCCCCCTCTCCTTCCCCGTTTCCTGTCGGCCTGCTGTCATATAAGGGACACTAGAGCCACAAAAGACCCTGGAGGGGTAAAAAAAAAAAAATTTTAATAAAGAGGAAAAAAAAACAAATTCAGAAAACTTTAATTGGTGGCTTGTGTCCCCTGTGTCCATCCAGTCCCGGTGACCCGGTGTCCCAAAACTATTAGATGTGTCCCTGCGTCAAATGATGAGGTCATCAGCAGGAGAATCTGGAAGCTGAGGAGGAAATCAGCTTTTTAATTCAGGTGTGTTGGACCAGAGGCATCTAGAGGCTGCAGCCCTGAAAGGCTGCAGGCGAACGCGACCCAAATCTGATCTCTTCACTCCCCAGAAACATAACATTTGTGTCACTTCCGATTGTTTTCAAAGTGTCTGCAGTCTGAACTTCATGTCGCATTTTCCCCAACTTCTACGTCACTGATTCAGAATTATGGTGTTTTAGATCAGCACGAGAAATCTGGTTGAAAATGATAATAAGGAAATTATGAAAGCCTGAGTCAGTGAACACATCACAACCCAACCCCACCACTCCTGGTTCGACTCCACATCCAAACAGAACCAGATCAGAACCAGGTCAGAACCCGGTCAGAAGCTGCAGTCCACTAAAGGTGCTGGTTGTTAGCTGGGCTTTCTTCTTATCATCTTCCTTCATCCTGCAGCTATCCAAATGTAAAAACCCGAGAGCAAAACTCCTTCCAAATGCACAGCATCAGAATAAATGTCCAAACAAAAACAATTCTACCAGAAAATGAACTAAAGTCCATAAAATACTAATCAGAACCAACATAACAGAACAAAAGAATAAACTAAACATAAAGGTCTGAAGCTGGAAAGATGGAGAATGGCAACACCTGCAGGTCATAAAAATCCCCAAAGAAAATAAACACAAACAAAAAGTCAAACCCAAACACACAGCGTGTGAGCGATTTGACAGGAAACTGAGAGACGCAGCCAGAAAGCAGCTGAGTGTGGATGTAGAAACCTGGCATGGAGGAAAAACGTTACATTTCTGACATCACGACCAGATCACAGCTTCATGGGCAAAGTTTAGAGAAATCTTTAAACTTAAACTGATTCTATAGAAACATCAAATGTCAACAGAAAATAATCTCATTTGTATAAAACTGAACTTTCTACAAACTGTTTCATCTCTAAAAATATTTTTCTCCAACCAGATTGTTCTGCTAAAGCTTTCTGCAGGAAACATTAAGAGATTGAATACTTTCTGTAACGGGGACCTTTCTGCTCCTCTGCCCCATCACAGCTCATTTATATTCAAACATGGCTCATTAAATATTAATCTAGGGTAAAATCAAGTTCCTCAGGTTCCTCATTGATATTTAACCTGCAGTGTGGGACAGTATGAAAAGGCCTCACACCCTGCAGCTTCATATCTGACTCTGAATCAGCCACCAAACGCTGCTGTGAGGAAGAATTTCCCTGTCATGTTTGTTTGTTTCATGATGACCTATAAACGTGGGAAATCTGAAAGCCGCCCTCAGCAAACATGTATGTGTCAATGAGGGACCGCACCACAGCGCCTTTCTCTTCACATCACCCTGCTTTCCTCACCAACATCCCCTTTTTCCTTTCACTGCTGAACCTTTTGCTTCGGGTTTAGAAGAAAGTGTTCCAAACACACACACACATCCACACACACATCCACACACATGTACACACACACACACACGCTCCGCTGGACGAGACTCGTAGGTTTCATAAATAGAATAAACGTGTCAAACCAGAGGTGCTTCTGAGTTTCAGAGCGATGAGTGGAGCCACCTACACCACGAGCAGCAGCCCTCCCCCCTCCACTCGTTCTGTTCAACCACAACTCTCCCTGCAACAACAACAAAAAAAAACCCTTCCATCTCAGCTCCTGCTCAAAGAGAAAAACCTGCGAGGCTGGCATGTCTGTCAGAGAGGAGACTCAGATGAGCGTGGACGAGGACAGCGCAGGACGCAGGTGAGTCCACTCTCTCACCAACATTCCTGGGATCCATCCCAACGTTCCCATTCAGCCCAGCAGAACGCGGCGGCGGCGGCGGTTCGGCTGCTTGCACTGAAATGCCTAAATGAATCATTTGTTTCTTCGTTTAATCGTCTAATTTTGATTCATTTTGGTGCAGATTTACTCATATGCCATCAAAGATTTCATTTGGTTCCTCTTTTGAAACTTTTGTCCAGACTTTAGCTGAGTTATGAATCGATTCCGTTGTATTTCGCATTTTGAGTAATCAGCACTTTTATTAGGCTTTCTACGAATATTATTGATATGCGACTTACGATACAAAGAAATGCTCATATTCTGAGAATCCTGATTTCTAAAATGAAAAACTGCAACACTAATGGACCAACGAGATCATCTGCTTTTCTGTTGAAAAGATTTAGATTCAACAGCAGAAAGGAGATAAAAGATCTGAATATCAGCTTCTGTTTGCATGAATTTACTCACCATTAAAGACGTTTCAAACAATTTAAATAATTCCTTTTTTGCTACAGCAGCATAAATCTCAGAAAAATAACTTTAATCTCTAAATGGTTTTAGAAATAAAACACGAATCAGAATAAATCCAGAGCAGCTCCACAGTCATCAGGTCTAAATACAAACTTTTGGAATCTGTATAAATTAAAGCTTTTCCACTGTCTGCTTAATGTATCAGTGACAAAACAAAGCACATTTTTCTTTTTTTAACCTCATCTCAAATTTTCTCTATATAAACAATTCAAAACCATAGAAATCAAAATGCCTCACAGTTTAAATCTACATCTATACTGAAACTTTGGCCAGTCTCATCAGGAGTTAAAATAGCTGCAAAACCAGAAGTATTTGTGTAAAACCCATCAGGGGGATTGTTGTGGAAACAATGAAGAATCCTCAACTCAGGAAAAAGAAAGAAGTCAGTGTTTCATGTTGTTTAGGGGCGGAGTTGCATCACCTGTCGCAGATGGACCAGATATGGGAAAAAGAAAATCCCACATTTACTGAAAATATTACCAAACAAAAATCCTCCTGCTGTCACTTTAGCTGCACCTGTAACTGTATAGTTAAAGCACAGAGAGACACAAAGCCTGCTGGGTTTGGATGTCAGTATGTTTGTTTTTGGATCATCGTCCTGCTTAAAGATCCAAATCTGACCCAGATTCACTTCACTGATGGATTTTCTGAGGTTCTCGATCCTTCAATGAACTGAATCGAGGTTCCTTGGGCTTTTGGAGTAAGAGGCCCACGGCACCACACACCCTCTACCATGCTTCAGTGAGAACAGCCTTGTTCTTCTGCTTCACAGCAAGTTTCCCTTTAAAGTCCCAGTGGCGTTTGCAGAACTGGACATGTCGGCTGCCAGACAACTGGCAGGATATTGATTAGCTTCAAACGGAGACTTTAACTCTGCTGCACTTCTAACCATCCTGATCCATCTTGGTTGCCATAGTTACACCTTTGCATTTCAAATATTTCCTGTAGGGATCAATAGGAAGTGCTACTGGGAAAGCATCAGGTCTCACATCCACACATCAAACAGCGGTGAAATGTGCAGGTTTAGGCAGGCATCTGCTTTCTTGGAGCTGTTCTTCCACATATGAAGATCAACACTCATCTGGTTCCTTGGTTGTTCTCTTGTCTTCCCTATTTTGGAGAGTTGCTCAGAGAAATTAACTTCTCAAAGAAATAGGAAGTAAAGAAGCTTATGAAACGCTTTGCTTACATTTAGCTTATGGGAATTATTAGGAGTTCTGACAAGTGAGGCGTCAGTAATTAAGAAACAATAAATAAAATTTCCTTCACTACTGAAGTAAAAGATAGTTAGATATTTTTTATCTCGTTTTCTGGGCGTTTTTGCTCCTGCAGATGAAAAGATGAATTCATTTTAAGGCTTTAAATCTGGAGACTTTTTCAAATAAAACGGATTTTATGAGAATGTCAGCGTAACTACGCCCTGATCGGCGGTTTTTGTCGCTGATACAAACAATCTTTCTCCAACTGAAAATGACCAACATGGGAAAGAATGGACAGTTTTAGACCAGCGGTTCCCAACAGATGGAGACAGGGCTCCAATGTGGGCCATGAAGAGTAAAGAAATAGGTCATAGAAAGTGATTACATAAAAAATGACACATTAAAAACAAATCCAGCCATTGTGGACTCATAATTGGGTTTAATAACACTGCTCTGCACTCAAAATTTCCCACGACTTATCATAACACACTTTCAGAAAAGGTCCGACTGAGAAACACTTCACTCACGCTCCCTGGTCAGGGGTATTTCAACCAACACAGGGAGTTTCACTTCACGTCACCACAGGTAGGAAATCTAGACCACCGTCGTTATCTCCCTCAGTGAAAACTCCCACTGAGGTAAAACCCCAGAGAAGCAGAACAGGTTTGGTCGCTATAGGTTTAAAGTACATTTACCCACAATGCACTGCAGGCTGTTCTATAAATGTCTTTCATAGTAATCACTGTGGGCGTTCACCAGTTTAACTCTTACAGTCACAAACGTGTTGAGTTCAGGCTTTAATCCTCTGATGAATGCAACCAGTAAGCATTTCCTTCTGTTTACATCAAATCTTTGACTTCTGAAGGATGAGCATGATGGGAATTTGTTTAAAAGTTATGCAGCTGAGGCATCAGAGTCTCACATCACTGGAAATTCCTGCAGCAGAGTTAAATATTAAACAGAAATGTTTCTTACAACACCGAAAAACACAAAACCTTACAAAGTGTTTCTGTCTTCTTTCTATTGCAAATATCTTATCTCACTTGAAAAAGGACAAAAATAAATTACAAGTAAGTTTTCATCAAGACATGGGAGCTTTAAGTCAATAAATCCTTAACATTAATGGAAAAATGACTTTAACCAGTGGAACTGGTACTTTATTTTAACCTGCATTCAAGAATTGTTGACAAAAACAATGTGGCTTATAGAAAAGTTACTTGTAACTTAGTTCTGTCTTATTTAAAGTGTGATGAGATATTTGCACTAGAAACCAGACAGAAACACTTTGTAAGGTTTTGTGTTTTTGCAGTGAAACAGTTTTTTTTATTGCTGTCAGGACTAACAGTGGAGATGTAGTTTTATAAAGATAAAACTGTTTTATCTTTTAATCTTTTAATCAAACACTAAAAATAAACCCCCAAAGTCACTTAATTAGATTCAGAATGAGATCAAAATGGATATATTGTATTTACTGCAGAAAATAATCATGCAGGTGTGGAGATGCTTTGTTCAGCAGCGATGATGGAAGAATGGATGGAAGAACCTCTGAGTCTGAGGTGGAGGTTCACCTTCACGCAGGACAACCACCTGAAACATACAGAGATACGATGGACGGTTTACATTCATGTGTCAAAATGGCCTAGTCAAAGTCTAGGCCTGTGGCTAGACTTGAAAACTGATGTTCAGAATCCAGTCTGTCTGAGTTTAAACTGTTTTGCACAGAAGAATGTTAGGAAAAGTTCAGATTCCTCCAGCTTTCTGATCATGCACCAAACTGTGTTAAAGTTTGGTGCCCATGACAAACTGCAACGGCTCAATGGACAGTAAAACCTCTGCATTCATGTCACCGAGTGGTGATTTTTGTCCCTGAATCAAAGCGACAACAGAAGAAGAGGAGTAAAACCTAAAGGAATAAATCCCGTGAAGTGAAAAAGTGAAGAAAGAGAAACATGTTTGGGTTGGAGGTTTGATGCAATCATTGAAACAGAGCACAAATTTAGCTCCCTGTTCTAAATTTGCTAGAGGTTTCCTCTGAGACTGTCAGAAACGGCGCGTCTGTTCAAACTGTACTCCTCCCCCTCATCGCTGCCCACAGGATGATGCTGATCTGCGTTCAGAGGTGGAAACTTTGAGCTGAGAATCATCACAGCTGGAAAAATGTTAAGAAAAAAAAACCTCACTCCAGCACCAGCTCTGTGATGACAGTCTCCATCTGATGCAGGTGTGTGTGTGTGTGTTTGACAGAATGGAGGGTCAGTGCCGGTCGTCTCAGAAGTACCTGCTGCTCCATGTGTGGTGCGGACTCCTCACCATGGCCCTGGTCATCATGGCCGCCTTTATCGCTTCCATCAAACCAAAATCTGAGCTAGTAAGTAAACCTGATCCACACATTTCCACATTATAGGTTGAAAACTTTGACGCCTTGAACATATCTGAACATAGATTCAAAGAAAAGCCATGAAAACAATTTGTTGCTAAATAGTTTGGAATTCAAGAATTTAAAATACAGAAAATTGAACTTTTCTCAAACAGGTTGTATCAAATGTATTACTGGTGATGAAAAACCCTGGTCTTCAGTCAGATAATCAAACATTAGATTAGTTCAGATTCCCTGTGAAACATCTGGGTGTGACTCCTACTGGTGATGTAAGCTAACAGCTAAAGACCCAGTTACACCAGGATTCCTTTTATAGCACCAGAGCAGATCTGATCTTTGAACAATAAAGATGACAAATACTGAAGTTTTTCTCTGTGAGTCGATTTGTGATGAGGCGATTATTGAGTCGGTCAGAACCAAAGTGATGCACAGAGATTGTTAATCACATGAGATTTTGACCCAATAACATCTAAATTTCATCGACTTGTCTAAATATTCTGCAGCAAACTTTAAACGAGCTTGCAGATGCTTTTTCTTCATCAGTGGAGTCTGCATGAAGGCCTGAATGACATATCTTATATTTAATTTTTTCAAGTAAAGTCATAGTATTCCGCCTTTATTCTTG
This sequence comes from Xiphophorus couchianus, assembly GCF_001444195.1. NCBI lineage: Eukaryota > Metazoa > Chordata > Actinopteri > Cyprinodontiformes > Poeciliidae > Xiphophorus > Xiphophorus couchianus. The sequence goes on along the minus strand of NC_040230.1, from coordinate 1,589,855 downwards.
TAATTTTATGACTTTATTCTTTATTTTTTCTTAGTATGGCTCTAATATTCCATCTTCCAAATGGAAATTATTAAACCATCACATAAATACTTATTGAAGACTTTTTATTGTACCACGTTTCTTTTATTTTGGTCCTGATTCTGTTTCAGTGGGTTAACTCTTACAGTGAGGAAATATTAAGTTACAACATCAGAATCACATGATCCAAACTTTCCCCTTCAGGTAGTTTTTCATAAATTGCTTTAAATCACCAATTGTTGTGAAGATAGGCACATAAAAATATATAAAACATGGATGGCATGAAGACTGACGTTGAATAAACAAGTTACCCACAATGCACTGCAACCTTTCCTGTATTTCCCAAAGAAATAGGAAGTGACTTTGAGTAGCTTTAAAAATAAAAATTTGTTTAAAGAAACTCTTCATTTATGTTTATCTTGGGAATTATTAAATGTTCCAACAAATGACGCATCTGAGTAAAATAAAACATGTGATGATTTTATATGCTGAGCATTTCCACACGTTTGGCTTCGATTTCCCCAGATAGTATTTAGTAAAGAAGTATCTCTAATTATTTTGAATCATTTTTAAATTGCTTGAAAAGCACAAATTACTCCTTGAAGACATGATGGGGAAATAAAAGCACAATGATTTTTGTATTTTTACACTTTACTGGTTTGATCAGAAGCTTCTCCTGAGAAAATCTTTTAGATTCTGAATGACATTACTATTCATCTTAAGCGTATATATATCTAAACTGCCAAACATATTTTATTAGCTGTTTTAGTTATTTATTTTTGGCTGCAGCTGGTCAGTTCTGTCCAAATGTTGTTGTTAACTTGCAATTTAGAAAAATATCTAGAACATTTTGATAGACATGAGTTATCCGGCGCATGGATTAGTTTTAAATTGAGAAGTTTAATCCATTCATTGAAACAAAGTTAAAACCTGATCTGGTTTAATTTTCGCCTGTAGGTGGCAGCATTTTCAACGCTAACAGGCTGTCCTCGGGTTTCCCCAGAGGGTTTGGCTCCATTGTGGGTTCAGAAACATCTTCACTCTGATGATCTTTATCTGTCTCTGATTGGATTGAAGCAAAAACTGATCAGAAAAGATTTGATCTAAAGTGTCTCAGAGTCTCAGAGGTGGAAATTTTATGAAAACCCCCAAACCTCAACAATCCACCAGTAAAGCTGACAACAGTCATGACTACAACCTGGACAAACAGCAGTTTACACCTGATTCTTCCCAGCATGAAAACCGGAGCAAAGTTTCTCTTCATTTTTCTGAAATCAGGTTTTTGTTCGTCAAATATGTGAAACTTAGTGAGCAGCAACAGTTTGAATTAGTTCTAAGAAACACATTTAAACTCCAGCAGGAGAATATTTAATGAAAACAACAGAGACAGACCGACAGACAGACAGACAGACAGACAGACAGACAGACAGACAGACAGACAGACAGATAGATAGATAGATAGATAGATAGATAGATAGATAGATAGATAGATAGGGAAGTAAATACAATGTAGGACAGAAGAAAAAGCAAATAATCAAAATCAAACAGGAACTTCAACTCAACAGAAAACCCAAACCATCTCATCAGAGCATAAAATCACAACAGGAAGTTTTTAAATCTTGTCAGTAATGAAGTGTTATACTCCATGAACACTGACTTTAGACGCTTTTGTCCCTCCAGCCCAGCAGCTCCCAGGAAACCCCTCCAGCAGGTACGCGTCAGAAAGTCAGACTGTTTTTCAGAGTAAATCTGATCAACGCCACTAACTTTGTTTCATGTGATTTTTCTTTTCAGTCAGTGCTCACTTTTCCCCAGAGGGACTTGTTGGTATGTTGGATCATTTACACACCATAATGATTCACCAAACTGACTCAGGAAGCTGAAATTACTGTTCTATGTTGCTTTTCAGGAAAGTGGTCTTCCTACATTGAACTGGAAACACGTGAGTTCACCTTCACTTTCTTCTAACATTCAAATGATTCCTTTCACTTTCTGAAGAAATGAATCCGTTTTATGAGTTTCTAAGCTTTTATTTAGGATTTTCTCCATGTTTAGAAGAAAAGAGCTGTCGTTTTTTCACTTGTTGCTCTTTAACAGGTTGAACTGTTAAACTTCTCATTTTTCATGCTGTGAAAAGCAGTGAACTCTTTAAAATAAGCAGCACAGGTTGCTTAGCAACGTCCTGTTTATTTATTTATACAGAGAATACACAACATTTTATTAACCTTTGAAACCACAAACGTATTAAAAACATGTTAATGTTAAATGTTAAATATGCAAACATTTTATAACCAGAACATGTTCCAATCTAATTTTGCAATTTCAACAGACATGATTTGAGGTAGTTTAGAAAACAAACAGATTTAATTCATGTTCACATATCTGTGTCCAAATCACCACAAACACATTTAGATTCAGTCACATGGAGTCAGAATTACAGTCCAGGACAACAGGCAGTGATTGATTGATTGATCTGGTATTTAGACGGAAAAGCTACGAAAACTTGATGTTTCTGTTCAAATAGCAGCAAGTTTGAACAAAACAAGGGAAGTGACCACAATAGATTTTAAGTCTGAATTGAAAACAAATCAACCTGCAACAAGTTTGAACTGAGGTTCGAAACACACACACAATTCAGGTGTGTGTAGCCGAGGGTCACTTGGGATTTTTGACTAAACGGATCAAGGAAGAGATAAATGGAGAATAATGTGGAGGTGTGGACTGAGCCCTGTGGTACACCACAACCATCATGAAGCAGCTGTGTGAGAATATCTTACATCCACATGAATGACTTGTGCTCTCATGTAACAAACCTCTAAATAACTGCAACTCAGCATGATGTTTTACTCTCCTCTGGTTTTCTACCCAAAAGAGCTAATGTTCCTCTGTGGAAGGGTAAAATAAACACACCCGACCCCTGAACTCTGAACTCAACCACATAAAGGCAGTTACAAAGTCGGTCTTTTATCACCTGAAGACACAAAAACCTCTTTTATCAAAGCACCAATTAGAGATAAATCTTTATTGTCATAGGACCGATGAATAAGTGTGACTATGGTAACGAATTAGCAGCAACAAGTTTTCAACGTAAACTTTAATAATTCAGATATTGTTTAAATAAGTATTAAATATTTATATTACCCAAGAATTCATAAATCAAAAAGGATATTTTAACTTTAATGAAAATGTTATTAAATTACAAGGTAACAGATAATCAGCCCTCATTTGCTGAAGCCTTGACCTTTAACCTTACTTGTGTTGATGAAAAGTGCTGATGTGACGCCTACATGTTTGGTTACAAAAACTTCAAACATGTTCTGGGAGAAGTCAGTCATTCTGAGAACGTTACAAACAAAACCTGAATCTGAAACTCGTCTGCTTCTGTTAAAATAAAAGTTAAATTTGTGTCTCCACCTTCAGTCGACTCCATTTCTGAATTCAAAAATCCTGAAGCTGTACGCTCTGGTATTTCTCTTTAGCAAAAGATTTAACCTTTATAAGAATATCTGAAGACATCGACTTTAATTTTGGCAAAATTTAAGATGGTAAATTTCAGAAGAAAGGAACTGTTAAAGTTAGTTCTCAGTCACTGATGTTAAAATAGTCCAATTTGCAGCGTTAGTAAATGCGCCGAGCCAGTCAGTGTGTGTGAGGCGGCGCAGAGAATCCAGCCTCGTCATGTTTCCAGTCGCTTGTGTCGGCTTCCTCCCACCATGTTGGCTCCTTCCTGTGTGAAGTGGCTTCCTACAACCACAACAAACCTGCAATGACTTTAGGCATAATTATGAGCCACAGCAGCAAACGTGGGTTTGATGTTTAGCCTGTGCCGACAGAGAGGAGATTAGGAGGCTTTCATTTCTCGCAGCTCATGGTGAAACAGATCTGTTTATTCTGCTGGAAGCCGAAGTGAACTCAAGAATCTCATTACAAACCTTCTTTCATCTGTAAGGTCACTCAGTGTTGACCCGGAAATTCAACCACACAGGAGTTGCAAAGGAAAAAAGTTTAATTAAAACCCTTTCATGCATAGTGGTCACTACAGTGGACAGCTATCTAAAAGCCATTTTCTTGTGCTTCCTGTGGATTTTTATGTTATAAATGCACACAGACCACTGAAGTGGACACTAATGCATCATAAAATATACCATCAACTACTGGCCATCAGCTGCAAATGCAAGAAATTATTTTTGTTAAATACAATATGGCCGACAGACAAAAAAGCATGAGAACCGACCCGGTCCCTCCTTCTACTGTAGACGACTCTTGCAAGTAAAACAAATATTATGACATCAGATAAAGGAACAATACTACTGATGTATTTTTCAAATAACAACTTTGTATTTGGACAAAATTACAATTGATCACATAAAAAAAAAAAATTTCCTACCTTTTTTATGCCTTAAGAAAAAAAATTTAAAAAATGGGAAAAAAATTCTGACACAAAGGATCATAATTCATGAATGAAAGGGTTAAATTTTCAGATACATGTTGCGGCTCAGGATGTGGTCATCAAACACAGCACCGAGAAGAGAGGAGAGAAGGCTGGTGATGCACTGATAGGGGGGTAACTGAGAAATGTTCAGCTTAACTGACCTGTAGTGCAATGGACGGGTGGAGCAGAGAACCCAGGAAGATCAGGCTGCTGTGGAACCAATGAAATACTCCACAAGGAGATCCAACAGGCAACACCCAGGGAGGGACTAAGACGATAGTCAGGCAGAGGTCAGACACAGGAGAGCAGAGAGAGCAAACTTAGCTTGAGGGGCAGGCAATAGTCGGTGGTCGTGAGGCAAAGCTTGGGTCAGGGTCCAGAAATCCAGAACAGTTGGGATCCGTGAAGGGCTTGGCAGGGAGGGGGTCAATCTGTGGACAGAAAAGGGTCGAAGAAACACTGAAGGCTTTTAAGGAAACGCTGGATCTCTACTGGCTGTCGCTAATCTGGCAAGGAGGCTGAGAGGAGTTTAAGTAGGGAGGGGACCAGGTGGAACAGGTAAGCAATCAGCAGGCGTGGCAGGTGAACTGAATGAGTGTTTACACACAGCATGGACAGGACAGAACATGGATCATGACATTCATCCCTGTGCACAGATCTGTAAAGCAGACACATATTAGCAACTTAAACATATTTAATCTTCTATCATTTCCATATATTCTTTTTTCTCTCCATTTCTGACTGGTTGGACGCCGTCATCTCTGAGTCTGAGTTTCACTGACCAGACATGAGCAAAAATCTCTTCCTTGTTTTTCAACCTGTGATCCTGAAACTCTTGGAATCTTTTAAAGTTCTCCAGGTTTTCTGAGGATTTTTCGAAATTGTTCTGCATTTGAGGAACGATCTAGAGTCAACACGAAGCTTCAGTTATTACAGTTAGAAAAAAAGAGATCAGGCCTGAAATCTGTGATGAACTCTGACCTGAACCTTCAGAGCCACATAAAGACAGCTACAAAGTCGGCCTTCTATCAGCTGAAGAACATTTCCAGGATTAAAGGACTGATGACTCAGCCAGATCTTATTTAAATTATTATTGTCTCTATTTAACCAGGTAAAACTCCATTGAGATCCACATCTCATTTTCAAGAGGGACCTGAGCAGAAATCTGCACACACATGTAGAGAAACTCACCCACATGTTTATCTTTGGTCCCTGATTACTGCAGCAGCATCTTCACAGCTTAAAAAAGTCACTCCTCCAGCTGCAGCGGGTCCAGAACGCTGCTGCTGGCGTTCTGACTAAAACCAGGAAGATGAATCACTGATCGTCTTCACACTACAATACATTAAAGATCTGCTACTGTTGTATCAACCCTCCTGACCTCTCAGTTCTTCTGGTTCTGGTTCTGCTCTGCATCCCCAGAACCAGAACCAAACATGACGAAGCAGCTTTCAGCTTCTATGCACCACAAATCTGGAACAAACTTCCAGAAAACTGCAAAACATCAAAAGCACTGAGTTTAGACCAGAAACATTTCTTGGGAATGAACTGTTTCCTTCTGTTTAGTGCAGCTGCGGGACTGAAGGAAATGTTTTGGATGTTTTTTGTGTTTTTGCAGACTTTGGTAAAGATGCGTGGAGGGAACACGTGGCCTGTGCGTCCTGCTCCCTCTGCCTCCATCAGGACGCCATCTACGTCAACAGCAGCAGCCTGGAGAGCTCGCTCTTCTTCTTCTACGCCCATGTGGCCTTCAGGAAGAACACGACTCACAACCTTCCCTCGTCTGTGATGTTGATAAGAAATGCCACTAAATATCCAAAGAAGGACGAGAGGGTTTTGGTGGCTGTCCCGGCGGCGGGCGAGTCGGTCTGGTTGGGGAAGATGGTGACTCTGACCGGCGGCGACAGCGTGAGGCTGAGGATCACAAGAGAATATCTAAAAGGCGACTCGTTCTGGGGAGCTTTCCAGCTCCATTAACGCGCCACGTCTGGATGGACCGGTAGTTCTGGTATAACTTATGACCTGTTCATTCATTTGGTTAGATTTTTTCCCCCAAATACATTTCTGAAGTATTTCCGTTCCTCCTGTGGCCAACATGGAACACTAACTCCATCAGACAAGTTTAAATGCAGATTTTACTCCTAATCGTTGAATAACGGCCCTTTTTCTCAGTCCTTTTGGTTTAGTGAAGTTCATCCTCCGTTTGAAGCCAGTAGAAAGTTTAAATGAATGTAAACTGTGAATGGGCCATAAAAAACCTCCTTATTCCTATTTTGTAACTTCTCTGTGTTTTTTAATTTATAATTAAATATTTTATTGTTGTTGTTTGGAAGCAAACCAGAAAACTAATAAAATGTATTCTTATTATAAGTCACATTGTGTTTTTGTGTTTAACATTTCATTTTTTATTACTCCAGGTGTAATTATGTTCACTTATTGTTTTTTATATATTTATGAACAACATGCATTGCAGTCCTGCGGCTGTTCATTTAACTGGAGTCTGAATTATCCTTCGGTGTGAAATGATGGATGTTATTTTTGCATTAAATATGTTCTAAAGGTATTTTTTTACAGTGTCTGTAAACATGCTGAATATTAACTTCTACACCAAATTCTGACTGATGAAGCTCCGGTCTTGTCTCCTAGGTAACACTAGGCGGTTTTGTTGTCCCTCATTTTGACTGAAAGAAATCCCATCGTTTCCTATTTTCACATTTTTATCCGTCAAATTTAAAATGAAAATCATACATTAGAATTTTATTTTCATTCAGTTTAGCTAATATTCAACAAGTTGAACTGAGAACCCACATCATGCCATCACACACCAAGATGTAACCTTTCTGAGGGGTAAGAAAACCCGCTGACTGCGGCTCCAGTAACTTTCTGAACGCAATGAAAGTAAAAGATGGCTCTTAAATTATGAACGATTCTCCGGCTGCGGCCTGAACGCACCGTCTCACAGCCTCCTCCTGGTCCTCATGGAGCTGAACTGGAACCTGTAATCAAATGTCTCCGGGTTTATGTGTTGATCTGGAGGATGAATCCAGTCTCTGCTGTCACACCGGAGAATGGAATAACCAACACCAGCCAAAGTTTTGAAATCAGGGAACATTTCTCCAACTGAAGTGATCAGAAGACTTTCTGAAGGAGAAGTTTCCTGATCCTATAAAACGCAGCAGCAGGTTCAGACGCTCCAAAGCCTCCTGAGCACAACTTTTCAACGCGCCGCTCCTGGATAGGGAGACGCATGGAGTCAGGCCTAGAGAAGACACTCAGATGGAAATTTATATATATATATATTTAATTAATTTAGTTAGCTGTGCGATAGTCTCAGTGTGTAACGGTTGTGGAACAGGGAGTCAGGACCACCTCGGAACCAGGATTCAGGATAATTTTATTCCTGTTCAAAACAAGAACATTCTAAGCACAGCAGGTCCTGGGCTTCGGATTCTCCAAACACCCTCTCCCCAGCGCAGCTTGGCGCGAACTGACAGAAACGCATTAAACAAAACTACAATTCTCTGACATACAAAGCAATTAAAATAAAATCTGAAACAACCCATATACCTGTTCAAAACAAGAACATTCTAAGCACAGCAGGTCCTGGGCTTCGGATTCTCCAAACACCCTAACCAACCAAAAGAAAAAAAATAACCACATTGATACGGAAAACTTGATGGGTGTCACCAATGTGGGAGACAAATGCCCATCATAGTGCTGCGCTAAACATGAATATATATATGTGAGTTTACAACATATTTTTAGAACTTTTTCAATATTTTAATACTCGAATGAAAGACAACTCTGTACACTTACCTCTCCCCAGCGCAGCTTGGCGCGAACTGAGGAGGGCAGCGGGAACACACAGGATGTAGCGCACAAACAGGAAGTAAGAAAATAAAAGCTTCCCCACCAAAACAAAATACAATTAAAAAACAAAGGAAATATTCATAGATGAGGATGGCCTTTTACACACTAGGGACCAAAAATGAAGGCAAGATAAAACAGAAATAATATATTACAGACATGTCAATTCAAAGAAAATTAGTTTTGAGAAGGTTCATAAAGAAAAATAAAATAAATAAATAAAATTAATTCTGCTACATAATTACATTACATGCTACAAGTGCATAACTCCAACCCCCGACGTATGTGGCAAAGCCTTCAGATTCTCACAGACTACAAGAACCCCAATACCACCCCGCTTCTACTGATGTCTCCTTCCTCAACAAACTTAACAACTTCTATGCTCGTTTTGAGAGAGGGAATACCACAACTGCAACCAAAGCAGTTACCGCCCCAGGCCAACAGCCACTGACTTTCCTCCCCACTGACGTAGGAGCGGCTCTGAGCAGGATTAAATCCCACAAGGCTGCGGGTCCTGATGGCATACCTGGACATGTCCTCAGAACGTGCTCTGGGGAGCTGGCAGAAGTGCTGGCGGACATCTTCAACCTGTCCCTGGCCCGCGCTGTGGTACCGACCTGCTTCAAGTCTACCTCCATCGTCCCAATCCCCAAGAATCCCAACCCAACCAGACTCAATGACTACCGCCCGGTAGCCCTTACCCCCATCATTACCAAGTGCTTGGAGCGGCTGGTCCTAGCACACCTCAGATCCTGTCTCCCCCCCACACTAGACCCCCACCAATTTGCATACAGGCAGAACAGGAGCACAGAGGATGCAGTCATCATAAAACAAGATGGCGGCGCGTGTAGACGCTGCGGCTCGGAGCTCCCGTGTTTTCGTTTTCTTTAGCCTGTTTTTATTGATGTCTTCGCTCAACACACTACTGGAAGCCGTTACAACTTACAGCAGATTAGAACTGTGGGACATAGGAGCACAGTTTGGACTTCACACACCCACCAAGCTGGACTTTATTCCTCCAGAGCTGCTACGAACACCTGGGACTATGATCATTCCCCCCCTGCTGCCAAGGCGACGGAGGAGGCAGCGCAAACAAAAGAGGGGTAAGAGAGCCGGCGTGCGGGCTAGGCTACAAGCTAGTCCTCATAAACCGGCCCTCCCCAGCCTCTTCCTCGCCAATGCCAGGTCCCTCGTCAACAAAATCGACGAGATGCGACTCCGGATTACTTCTCGCCGGATGGACAGCTGTGTGACTGTTGTCACAGAGACCTGGCTGGAGGATAACATCCCGGACGGGGCGCGCTCTGTTCCGGGCGGATCGGACTGCAGCTTCGGGTAAGGGCAGAGGCGGAGGTTTGGCATTGTATGTACACAATGCCTGGTGTACAGCCACACACTCTGTCGGAACATTCTGCTCTCCTGACTTGGAATATCTGGCGGTGAAATGCAGACCCTTCAAGTTGGTGAGAGAACTCTCGTCCATTGTGATCGTGGCCGTCTACATACCACCGAGGGCTAATGCTAAGCTAGCATTAGAGGAGCTGTACTGCCTGATCAGCGTGCAGATGAACTCCAACCCGGAGGCGGCCGTGATTGTGGCGGGGGACTTCAATCACGTGGAACTGAAGGCTGTGTTTCCCAAATTCCACAAATCCATAAACTTTCCCACCAGAGACAATAACATTTTGGACCAGGTCTACTGCAATATCCCCGGAGCCTACAAGGCTGTAGCAGCTCCACATCTGGGCATGTCTGACCACATCTCAGTGGAGCTGATTCCTGTCTACAAGCCTCTGGCCTGCAGAACTAAGCCGACCACCAGAATAGTTCAGGTCTGGACTGAGGAGGCCTCCTCTGCACTTCAGGACTGCTTTGAGCATACAGACTGGAGTGTGTTCAGGGACGGCGCAGACTTGGAGGAATACTCATCGTCTGTTCTGTCCTATGTTCAGTTCTGCACCGACGCTGTCCTCCCTGTTAAGACCATAAAAGTGTTTCCAAACCAGAAACCATGGCTGGACAGCACAGTACGGGCCCTGCTGAAAGCCCGGGATGCTGCCTACAGGTCTGGAGACAGGTTGGCTTATAGCAGGGCCCGGTCGGAGCTGAAAAAAGGTATTAAGCAGGCCAAGCTCCAGTACAAACAGCAGATTGAGGAACATTTCATCAACAACAACCCCCGAAGCATGTGGAGAGGCATCAGAACCATGACGGACTACAAACACAGCACTCAGCTGACCAGCCGCGACCCCACCCTGCCTGACACCTTAAACAGTTTCTTTGCAGAGAAGCCGTACATCTACCCCAACTGGAAGAGCAGCACCAGCCCCTCGTCTTACAGAAGCATCAGGTGACGTCCACCCTGAGGAGGATCAACACCCACAAAGCTCCAGGACCGGACAAGGTGTCAGGCCAGACGCTGAAAACCTGCGCCGACCAGCTGGCAGGAGTGTTTCTGGACATTTTCAATCTGTCCCTGCAGCTCGCCATGGTTCCTGAGTGCCTCAAGTCTTCCACCATCATCCCTGTACCGAAGAAGAGGTCCATCACCAGCCTGAACGATTACCGGCCCGTCGCTCTGACCCCGGTGATCATGAAGTGCTTTGAGAGGATTCTTCTGAGGTACATCAGAGACTTCATCCCCGCAAACCTGGACAGCCTTCAGTTCGCCTACAGAGCGAACCGGTCAACAGAGGATGCTGTCTCCATCACTCTGCACACAGCCCTGACCCATCTGCAGCATCCCAACACCTACGTCAGGATGCTATTTGTAGACTTCAGCTCAGCATTTAATACCGTCATCCCAGACAAGCTGGTGCTGAAGCTACTCGAGGTGGGGCTGCCCGCTTCACTGTGCCACTGGATCAGAGACTTCCTCACCAACAGGCCTCAGGTGGTGAGAATAAGTAGCTCAACATCGTCCCCACTGGTCCTCAACACAGGCACGCCGCAGGGCTGTGTGCTCAGCCCAGCTCTCTTCACCCTGTTTACACACGACTGCGTGGCCATCCACCCCACCAACACAGTCGTGAAGTACGCGGACGACACAACAGTAGTGGGTCTCATTTCAGACAACAACGAGACCCACTACAGAGAGGAGATTCTGCAGCTCACTCAGTGGTGTTCAGCCAACAACTTGGTGCTGAACACAGGGAAGACCAAGGAGGTCATTGTGGATTACAGAAGGTCCAGGAGGTCGGCTCACACTCCCCTTCTCATAGATGGAGAAGTGGTGGAACGTGTGGATAACATCAAGTTCCTGGGCCTCCACATCACGTCTGACTTCTCCTGGAACACAAACACCTCCCACCTGGTGAAGAAAGCACAACAAAGGCTCTTCTTCCTCAGGAAACTGAGACGGGCTGGACTTTCCTCACGGCTGCTCGTGAACTTTTACAGGGCGACGATCGAGAGCATCCTCTGCCTCAACATGACTGTGTGGTATGGTAGCTGCACAGCACTGGAGAGGAAACAACTGACACGGGTGGTGAGAACAGCACAAGGCATTGTGGGATGCCCCCTCCCAGACCTGGACTCCATTTACACAGACCGGGTCAAGATGAGAGCTGGATCCATAGCGATGGATTCCAGCCACCCGGGCCACAGACTGTTTTTGCCGCTGCCATCAGGCAAGCGGTACAGGAATATACGGACTACAACAAATAGACTGAGAAACAGTTTCTTCCCCACAGCCGTCAGAGCCATTACTCCCTGCCGCCCCCCCCCTCCCACACATATCATAACCTCGCAGTCACACATACATATCCCCCACCCCCACACAGCCACACTGTTCTGACCTTTGCACTGTCACATCATCTGTACTTTGCCATAATTGGACCTGCTGCTACTTCTTTGGTGTGGTTTAGTGCCTTTAGTTAATTTAGTTGTATATATTGTTATTATTATTATTGTGTGTTTGCTTATTTATACTGTATATATTTGACCTTTTGCACGGGAGCTGCAATGGAAATTTCGTTGAATTCTGTTCAATGACAATAAATGCTATCTATCTATCTATAGCGCTGCACTCTGTCCTTTCTCACCTGGACAGTAAGAACACTTACGCCAGACTGCTGTTCTTAGATTTTAGTTCAGCATTCAACACTGTCATCCCATCACAACTCATTACCAAACTCACAGACCTTAGCATCAGTCCACTCATGTGTAACTGGTTGCTCGACTTCCTGACCAGTCGACCTCAACATGTCCGGCTGGACAACCACTTCTCATCCACCATCATCATAAACACCGGAGTGCCACAAGGCTGTGTGATGAGTCCCTTCCTCTACTCCCTCTTCACCTACGACTGCAGACCTGTCCATCGCTCTAACGCCACCATCAAGTTCGCAGACGACACCACGGTGATCGGCCTCATCAGAGATAATGACGAGGCCGCTTACAGGGAGGAGGTAGACCGTCTGGCTGAGTGGTGCGGCAAAAACAACCTGCAGCTGAACACCGAGAAGACCAAGGAGCTTATCGTGGACTTCAGGAGGAACGCTGACCCACATCCACCCATCCACATTAAGGGGACAGTGGTGGAGCGTGTGGACACCTTTAAGTTCCTGGGAGTCCACATCTCCGAAGACCTGACTTGGACGACCAGCTGCTCCAAACTCATTAAGAAGGCGCATCAGCGCCTCTTCTTCATGAGGACCCTGAGGAAGAACCACCTGTCCTCAGAGATCCTCATGAACTTCTACCGCTGCACCATTGAGAGCATCCTCACCAACTGTATTACAGCTTGGTACGGGAACTGCTCTGTCTCCGACTGGCAGGCGCTGCAGAGGGTGGTGAAAACTGCCCAGTATATCGCCGGGCACCGCTCCCTGCCAACAAGGACATCTACAGGAAGCCGTGTTTGAAAAGGGCCGGGAAAATCACAAAGGACTCCACTCACCCAGCACACACACTCTTTTCCCTCCTGCCCTCTGGGAGGCGCTACAGAAGCCTACGGACCAGAACCACCAGGCACCGGAACAGCTTCTTTCCCACAGCTGTCACGCTTTTGAACGCCTCCTGACATAAAACATAAACTATAAGGACTGTACTCCCCTATCCTCTCATACAACAATAACACATGGACTATCCTCACACACACACACATCACGGACTGTTTTCTTCACACACACATACAACCTTTAAATTTTATCTGCCATTATTTATCTATAATCCATTCCCTAACATTCTTGTATATTCTGTATAATCTGTATAATCTGTGCATATAGCTCCTATATTTATATTTATACACAATATCTATATCTCTTGCTATAACCACTTATAGTCCATACATACATAGTCTTGTACATCTGTAAATAAATATTTATATCTCGTAGAGCACTTCTGGATAGATGCAAACTACATCTCGTTGCTTGTACTTGTGACAGTGCAATGACAATAAAGTTGAATTCTATTCTAAAACTGAAAATGTCCTGGCTTGTGCTCAGCTGTCTGAATTGTAATCCATTAAAATGATGGAAGGTCATCAGAAGTTTCTGTTACCTTAAAAAAACAAAACGGTCAAAGATGTAAAATACTCAGTGAAAGCAGACATTACTGCTGATTTAAAGTCATTCATTGTCCAAAAACCTGTCCTCCTCATTCCAGCTTTTCTTTGGAGGTAATGATTGCTAACAATAATCAATGATTTTAACACATTAACTCTGATCTGGATTCCTGCTTCACCTCCTCTGATGACGTCATCATCCTCAGATGAAGCTAAAACACTATTTTTTATTAAACAATGAAGATGTTCTAGTGTAAGCAAACTTTAGATAAACTTTTAATAACGTCGCAAGTGACCAGCTGCGATTTGACCACACGGTGGCGCCACTTCCCACCAAATTCATTGAAACAAAAGCCCACGTGTGTATTCTGTAAACACAAACTAATCGTTTTTAAATTACAGCCCAAGGAGACATTTATAAGTTACAAGAATAACAAAGAAAGACATAAATAAATGTAAATATCGTTTATGTTGTCAGTAAATTCTTCAGTAATGTTTTGGGTCTGAAGGTGATAATGCAAAAAGCTGAAACCTCAAAGGTATTTATTTACAAGATGCGTCAAGCAGCAGCAGCAAAACAGGAAGCCACATATTTGGTGCAGCATCTGTCAGCTTCCTCCAGCAGGTTCACACTTCGAGCGGCTCAGGCTGCTCACAGTAACGCTGCTGCTGCCGTCAGCCTCCTCCAGCCTCACTGCCACTCCCTCCAGGGTTATCTCTGTGGAAAAGTGATCCGGTGAGAACAGTGACATGCCAAATTGGGTAATTGTTTTCAGATGTCGTGATGAATGACCTCAACACTCATTAACTCCTGAAGTTTTGGGCTAATTTTGGAAAATTCCTCCTGAGAAAAAAAAATTCCCAGATTCAGTCAGAAACAGCTCCTGAGCCAGAATGCTAAAAATAAGCTTGAAAAGCTTTTGTGATGGACTGAAATACGCCACTTACACCTGATTAAATAAATCCATCCATGAGTCACATCAGTTTTTTAATAATGGGAAATATGGAGAGTCGATGTAAAGTTGGCTGCTGAAAACTGACAGCTGCAATGATTTCTTTAGGGACCATTTTCTTCAGGTCTTCATTTAATGTGCCGGGTTTAATAAGGATCTGTACCACACTGGATCCTGTGGTATTTGAAAACCTTTCAACAGTTCCTCAGGTTTCCTGGTTCTCACTCCTCACATCAGATTTTCTTGGGTTGTTAAAGCTCAGCTACATGAAAAGACAGCTAAGCTCAAGAGATGAACCAGAGTCGTGTCATCAGACCTTCAGGATCGGTTTATTGTGATTTATCACATAAAACAGATCCAACAAGTAGATTTCAGCTCCAACAAGGTAATTCCCTGGGAGAAAGAGGTTTGCCACTTTCTCTTTAGTCCAAAATTGAAGCATGAATTACAAACCCAGTTCCTATAGAAGACCTGGATGAAGCTTCAGAAAACCTGAAGAGTGTAAAGAATATTTCAGAAGATCATTCTGGGTCTTTGGAACTAAAATCTGAAGATGTTTTACTCTTGACTGGATGGTGTAAACTAAAAAAGGCCTTTAGTAAGAAGTCAGCTGTTAGCCTGCGTACATAAAGTTATCACCGCCGTGTGACAGGAGGAGCCGTTTCTTGCTTTTACTAACAAACAAAAGTCATTCCTCTGGAAGGTACAAGGAACGAAAATAACTTAAACTAAAAAATCCTGTGGAACTACATGAAGACCGCTTTAAAGATTACAGCAAAATTTTGCTGCTTGGAAGGAATATCCATATTTCAACCTTCATAAACAACAGCCTGTGATATTGACAGAAGAGTCTTCTCAGCTCTGTGATGTTTGATGGATTTCTTTCATGCACTGTTGGTTTTAAATCTCCAGCAGAATCTCAATAAGACTCAGGTCTGAGATTTAGACCGATCTGCTCCATTTCTGTCTCTCAGTCCTTTCCCTGATGGATTCCTGTGAAGTTCTGGATAACTGGGTGCTGCATGGTTCACCTCGGCTTCAGCTTTGATTTTTGTCAGATGTCTCCCTCTGATACAGCAAAGTCTTCTTGTGCATTTCTTAAAAATTAGTGTGGAGCTGCAGACCAAATGAATCCCATTAAAACACAAGCTGCCTTTCATCTGACCATGGGTTGTATTTCTCTTCTTTTTACCATTCGTCTCGTTTTAATGTGTTACTTTCTATGGTTGTTTTTTACACGTTGACCTGAACTCCTTGAAAGAAGAATTGTTTCTCATTTGGACTTTCTTGGTTGAAAAAGGCTGATTAAAATAACTAAAGATAGATTTTAGAGTCACCTGCCCAAACCACAACGTTCAAAAAGCCCAATTGTTTCCTCACTCTTTCACTTCTTTAATATTTTTCTGGTTATTTTTGGCCCAAATCAGTTGATCTGAACTTTCTTCTTTGCCTTTCTGTTTTTATTCTTTGTGTTTTTATTTCTTCTTTCATTCGTTTTGGATCTGCAATCATGATCCTTAAGGTCTGCATTGACAGACTGTCCATCAAAGACAAAGGCAGTGATATCAGTGTTTCCAGCATAAATGCAAGTTTATAACATGAAGATTAATATGACAAACCATAAAGGAAGAAACTCAGGAGAAACACAGCCTGCGTGACTGATCTAACAGAACGGCACATTTGACTTTGATTCACCACAAAGATTAATGGAGATGCCAAAATTTGAAATAACTTCCTCAATTTTGTAAAGAAAAAAAGTTTTCAGCAGGTTTTTGGCTTTTCCAAAAATAAGCTGATTGAAGGGGAGATGGAACCACATTCGCCAAATAAGTTCTGACATGATGAGCATTTATCTCACATGAATGACCAGCCGTGTCCGCCTGCTTTCGAATCACAGTTATTCTTCCTGCATGTCTCTGGACTGATAGAACAACTTCTGAAGCAACACATTCCTGAAAACCTTCCTCCATTTTTCTGCAGTCCAACACTCCGTCTTCATTTGGCTCAGGCACTGAAGAAAGTTTTCTACTTTCTGCAGACTTTGTTGGTAAAAAAAACTACAGAAAGCTGAGAGGGTTTATAGCAGTTTGTTTTTTTGTCACTGTAGACATTTATTGATGTGATGAACAGGCGATAGACCAATAAATAAAAAGTAAAAACAACAGACACTTTATGCTCACAAACAACAGTGTGATGCCATGGCTCCTGACTCACTGCTAGAGAAATCTGCACAAACTCTGTCATGTTCACGTCCGTCAGCTTTGGATTATTTCTTTTCTTGAAGCAAAGATCCAAAATATTTCATAATTTCAGAGCAAAGTGGACCAAACAGACTCTGTTCTGGTGAGTTCAAGTTTCATCAACTGCTCACCTGTTTTCCAGGTTAGGTGATATTTGGGGAAAGAACCATTGCTCACTCATTTTTCTGTGTTATTGTCATGTAGTTATGTATCTTTGGGACATTTTCCCTTTAAAAAAGTCTCATTGCTAAGAGAAGAACTTATTTTCTGTTAGAAATTGGTCCACAGAGTTGGAGCATCTAGAGAACACACATAAAGAAATCACTTTCTGCTGTAGAGAGCAGTGCTCTTAAATAACTTATGCTGCTTTCATTTTAATACCATAGCCACGATTTTTAGTTGTTTTACCAAAATATAGGAATATTTTCAGAAAAATCTGGACTGATTGAGTTTCCAACTAGATATAAAATGGATCTGTTTGGATATTACGTTTGCTGTGCATTTCCACTGAACTGAATGAGTGTACTATAGATAAATAATACACAAAACCACTTTTTGTGCAAAACAAAACCAAACCAGCTATTTGTTGAGCATTCCCAAAACCTCCATCCGATCTAACAGGGTGTCCTCGGCATTTCACAGGACTTTATGTCGTTACGTCCGTCAGACTGAAGAATTTTCTCTCAGGTGACTTTGAATTTAATGAAAAGGAAAAGCCGGGGAATCACCAACACCTCTGAGGGCCAGATGAATGTGAAATCAGAAGAAAAGAAAAAATTTGCTGTAATAATTGTGTCAGATGAAACATTTTGTTGCTCAGTTTGATGCAGGTATTTCCCCAAACTCTGCAGAGAGAACAAACTGTTAACATCAGACCAAACTCAGAACGTTCCTCAGAAAAGGAAGAAGTTTCAAATTACACAACTTCAAATGAAAAACAGACAAACAAAACAACATAGACGAATATGAATCAGGAAGCAGAGAATATGTTTATCCACTGTTAGTTCCTGAACTGAATAATAAAAATTCGCTCAGCTTCTTCTAACCCTGAAGACTCTGGAGCTTTCAGCACATTTCCTCTTCTGTCTCCAGCCTCTGTTGATCCCCTGCTGCTCCTGTCAGACCTCTCATGACATTTAAATGACACTAAAAGCAGAAACGCTCCCTGCTCAAATATCACCCTACACTGTGGACTCAACACAAAGCTGTCCTTTCAGAAAAGCAAAAGTTCAACTCAATTTTCAATTCAGCTTTTTTTATAAAGCATTGATTCACAGTGGAAGTCATCTCAAGGCTCTTTGGGAAAAACACAAAATATACAAAGAGAAAAATTTATTTAATCCTCTACAATCATACAAACTGCATGGCTATTTATTCATCTGACCTTTACTTAACTAGCAGGTTAGTTATGAAGGGCAGATTCTTACTTACAGCAATGACTAGGCAGGGAAAAGAGGGGAAAACACAAACAGCACACAGTTCGAATAAACAAACAATAATTATACTGCTGAGGTCATAAAAACAATAAAACAATTCTGTGGCATAAACAGAAAAAAATGTAACACAAAATAAAAAGCGTTCAGCTTTACTGCTTGTTGAAGTTCGCTCCATAATGGAAAAATATTTCTCCACATTTTCATTTAATTTTGGAGACACTGAGAAGAACAAACACAAACCAAAGGATTTTCCTTTAACGACCCGTAAACTGCAGAGTACAGCAGAGGTCAGGTCATGGAGGGAAAACATAGATCTACGTGTAGAACAGAACAGATATAACAGATATAACAGATATCTGTTACCAGATAATAATAATATTCTGTGCAGGTATTAGGATTAGGAAATCACTACAGTAAAAAAATGGGAATAAAAATGGAATAATTGTCTTTTGGACCAAAGTTTTTCTCTCTGAATTATGTGGAAGTGTCTTACTGTCTCCAAACCTCATTACGCACAGCAAACATTTCTACTCTTTCATCATCAATTGTGGATAATTATTCCAATCTGTAAAATGTTTCCTTTCAGACGCGGCGAGCAGCATGGAGTTGTTACTTTTGCAGCAATCCCTCCTGCTTTACGGCTCTCCTATGTTAACCAACAAACTAACCACCAAACATGGAGAAGCAGCTTTCAGCTTCTATGAACCACAAATCTGGAACAAACTTCCAGAAAACTGCAAAACAGCTGAAACACTGATTTCCTTCAAATGAAGGCTAAAACCCAGCTGGTTTGATTTTAACCATTGTGACAGTCCCCTCCTATCCAGTAGGGGTCTGTAGTCTAGTCCACTATTTGTTTTTGTTCTTTCAGGAAGCAGGGTGATGGACTGTTGATTGAACGCACCTGGTGGCTAATAAATACTGGCATCTAATCAGCCACCTGCGCTGCTTGGTTGGCCTCCGGACCTGACCGGGACAGGCAGCACTGCTCCACGCTTCTCTCGGACTGGCTGAACAGTCCTCAAAGCGCATACTTTTTTGGGGAAACAAATAAATTGTTATTTGGATCCGCTCGTCTGTCTCCCATTTTTGTCATTGCCTATGGGGGGGCGTGACACCATCATAAACGAAAATCGATGATTTCTATGATTTCTATGATGGCTCTCATCAAAATGTGACGTTTGTTTCTGGTTTTCTCAGTTGTTGACTGGAGTCGTTTGTAACTTTGTGTTTTTGTGGTTTTATGAAGCAAAGCATGAAATGTGCTGTACAAATATTGATGGAAGAATCATGAACTGTTGTTGTTTGGAGTTTTTGTTGCTCAGGTAATAAATGTGACCAAGTGATAGAAGGCCGAATAAATGATTTACTTTACATTAGTGCAGAATGTCAATGTGAAGGTTTGAGAGAAGTAGAAGATGGACAGAATATCTAATATAATCTAAACAGTTTTTAATATATAAGTTCAATAAATATTTTTGTGTTTCTAAGTTCTTTAAACCATCTGTAAGTAAATGTGGTCCATTAAAAAAACCTTCTACACCTTTGTCTCCTCCCCGCTGAACAATCTCACAGCTAAATTATTTATTATCACAGATAAAGTCAGCTGAGGAGATAAAACTGGAGGTTTAAACGTTTTAATTCCTGCCCCCTCAGCCAGATTCGACGGACCGAAAGGAAAACGCTGCTGCTCCAAGCAGAACCTCAGTGGAGGAGAAAAACGGATCTACAGCCAGTCCAGCTGAAACCATCACCACCAGCAGCAGCAGCTGGTGTTCTGGTCACATAAACATAAAACTGAGGCAGAAATCCTTTATTAATGGTTGTGGTTTCAAACACTACAGGCAAAACAAGCAGACTAAATATTTCTCTTCATTTTAACCATCAGAAAACAAAATGGATATATAAAAAGCACTAAATGTGTATTTGGTTAACTGAGCTGCCTAATAAAGCTAATAAATAACTGAAACTTGTAAGTTTTACTGCTTCTTTATGAGCAGAAACCATTTCTGATGTCCAGCCTTCTGCTGCTCTGCATCCTGGACGGCCCGGTTCAGGAAGCAACTGGAGAGTGATGAATCAGTGATCAACTTATTTAATGAGTTTGTATTTTTAGACTCTTAATTTACATTTGAAGCAGGAGAGAGAGAGAAAAAAAAGAACTTGAACTGTGAACGTCTACAGTTACTGCAGAAAACAGAAGATGAAGTTGGTGAAGTGAAATCAGGTTCATGGAATCCAGCGACACGTCTACCTGCTACAACGATTTGTGAACAGAAACCTGAGCAGGGAAACTTGCTGACAGGAGAAACTCTCAGATTGTGGTCACTGGATGAAAGAGGATTTAAAAACAAGAAAAAATGCAGGAAAACACAGAAACTCTTTTGGCCAGAACAGCAGCAGCAGATCTCTGACAGCCGAGACTCAAACAGACAAACTTCTCCTTTTCTCCATCTGCTTAATGGTTTTAGTTTCCATGCAGGCTCCGTTTGGACATCCAGGTTTCACTGATGGTCCCTGAAGACAAAATAATAATAATAATCATTTTTACCACCTTTAACATGAGCTGTCATTTAAAAAGCAGATCATTCTCAGCTGCTGTGCATCAGGTGCATCAGCTGGCCGCCTGCAGCGCAGAGAGGAAGATAATCGCTTCTTGTCTTACTCTGAACGCTCCTTTGATTCTCAGCTTAAAAATGGACCTGCCTGAATTAGTCCCTTTACCCCCTCAGGAAGCCGAGACATCATCAGCTGTCACTCATTCCTTTTTGCAGGAAGCAGACATGAAATCATTTTGTTCCATCACATCATCTCTACTTGCCTCTCTGCAGGAAACTGCACTTTCAGAGGAAAGGGAAACAAAAGCCTGTCCTGTCAGAATCCTAGCAACCATCTGTTTGGCTGGTTGCCAGCGTGTTGATGTGCAGAAAGTAGCCCTGCAGAGGACAGTGACAGGAGCTGCACAGTTTTTGCATGTCTTTAACACTGCAGGAGCAACTCTGATCTACATTAAGATGTGGAGCAGCCGGGTGAAGAACCTGCTGCAGTAATCAATGTGACTAAAGATAAATGAGTGTCTCTGATGCTCATCCAGGTTAGTCCTCTAACCCTGGAAATGTTGTTCAGGTGATAGAAGGCCGACTTTGTAAACTGTCTTTATGTGGCTCTGAAGGTTCAGGTCAGAGGTCAGCCTGATCTCAGGTTTCCAGCTGTAGTAACTGAAGCTGTGGTGACTACAGTCCGTTCCTGTTTAGGCCCAAAGATAATAACTTCAGTTTTGTTTTTGTTCAGCTGCAGAAAGTCGTGACATATTGTCACATCAGTTTGTTCTAAGATTTTGTTCAGTTCTTCTTCTTTGTGGTTCATATTGTACCACAGAAAGCACATAAGTCAGTCCTGTGGTCTCCACCTACCTGCAATAAAATTTCCCATCAAGTCGAATAACATTTTCATCTTCCATCCATCTGAACAGCTTATTGGAACATGCAGTGAATGTTATGCAACACAGATACTTTATCTAATCACGCAGGGTGAGATTTCAAATAATCAGGATTTATTTAACTTGTACCTTGCAATTACTTTATGGTAACAATCAGATTGCGTCAGAAAATAGCCTTTCTTCTGATGCTGCACTGTTGCAGGGTTTCGAACAAGGAGTGACTCAGATTACAAAACCTGTTGGTGAGCCACTGGCAAAGTCACTGAGATCAGACTGGAAAACACACCGAGGGCAGGACAGGAAGGAGACACGCCCAGAAACACCTGAGACAAAACAGAGGCAGGCGTGACGATTAAATCCATACCAGGACGGCCTGCAGAGATCAAATACAAAGCAACACAAACAAACTTACCTATGCAGCACTGAGTCACAGCAAAAATAAACTCTAACAGTTCTCTGGTTAATTCAACCCAGATCAGCTGATCATTAACTTTTTACCAGATCAGTAAAAAGTTATTTATCTTAGAAAGCCGTGATAATTATTCCTCAATCTGAGATTAAACAAGAACAACCAGTCAGTGTCTGCTGTCAACGCCGCAGAGTTTCAACTTACACACAAATTAAACTCAGAAGAAATATTTACGCAAAGTAAATAGCAGATATATCCAGGCAATATGGAGAGTAGTAGGAGAAAGTAGTCAATGGTCACTGTAAGCCTCTTCAAAAAGAAAAGGTTTTGGCCTAGTCAAAGACTCGATGTGACCTGCTGGGTTTCCTTAGATAGAAACTTTTTACAGTACTTTGAAAGATGAACTGATCATACTGTACTGTTTGATAACTTGGATCAATTGGAATGATTGAATTGAAAGGATTTTTTGTAAAGTGGCAGAACCAACTCATTTAAATGAACTGAGTTGAATTTAAGTGAATAGTTTTAAAAGTAGACAGGATGTCTTTAAAGTCCAAATAGGAAAGAGAGAAGAATGTTGGTATTGTAGGAAAACCTGCAGGTCTGTAAAAGACCCAAAGAACAGATGACCAAAAAACATAATTTCTGAAGTTGGAAAGAAAAGGTGGACGAGTGGCACCGAGTTATTCATTCATAACTCCACTATTATAAAAGCTTTAACTTCACGTGACTGCCACATAAATTGGTTCTAATAATGGAAAAGTTACAGTTTTCTGCTGTAATCGATACCTAAAAGGGAAGTAGATTGTTGAGTGAACCTGGTCTTTGTTCCTAAATACCAGCTTCTGGTTTTCAGCTCAGACTTGGTCCCTCTACGACATACAGCAGGAGGGGGAGGAAGTGTCAGAGCTGCTTTTGTTCAGGCGGCATTAATGGCCCACTACTGCATCTGTGACGTCGTCACTCTCCAGGTTGTGAAACGGGAAGCGACCAGCGGAGGTTTCCACGCTGCGTTCTGGTCACTGCTGAAACAAAACCCAGATCTCTGAGGGACCCGAAAGTCTCGTCGCTCTGCTAATACTTTACTGATCCTCCGTTTCAGGGCCTTACAGCCTCCAGTCCGTTCGGTTGGACTCTGTCGGCATGTCAATCCAGCCACAGATGTTCTACCTCATTTAGGGAAGCTGTACTTTGACAAGGCCATTTACAAACCAGAAGTTTCTTCAGCATTGATTTAGATTTATGTTCAGACTTACTGTGAGTCTAAAAAACACTAAAATCTAAGATGGAGCTGTTGCTTTTAATCCCTACGGACAAAATTTAACCAAAATCCATTTGAAGACAACAAAGATTATGTCAGATTATGATGCTGCCACCACCGTGTTTTACCCTCACTGCCAACTGTGGCTTCACCTAAAGGCTGGAAACGAGAAGCAGGCTGGAAAATCCGACCGGATTAATCAGATTAACTACATTTGAATACAGGAAGGAAGTATCAGCCAGTTTGAGGTTGTTGACATCCAATCAGAGTCCATCCAACTTCTTTCTTTCCTTATTTTTCTTTTTTAATTTTCCACTCCACCTGATTTCATTTTAATGTTTTTGAATCACCTGAACCAGCATCTCCATGTGTCATTATGAAAGTCAGGAGGATATAACAAGAATAAAACTGATCGATCAGTTTTATCTAAAACTGATAGATCAGTTTTAGATAAAACTGATCGATCAGTTTTATTCTTGTTTAACTCTCCTGAGCTCATCGTCCCTGACAGGAGAGCTACAAATGGCTGAAAGAGCTTAAACCTAATTTAAAACTGTATTTAACTATGTTTTATTTCTTCTATTTGATTGCAGTGTATGGAAAATTCATACATTTTCAATACACTGATAAGGGATTGTATTGTTATATTCTTGGTGGAGGCCCTTTGGCTTTTCCCTACTTCATCTGTATTTTTAATTGTGCAAACTAAACTAAACAAAGTTAAAAACTAAACTCCACTGATGTTATTGAGTTTACAGCTCCTGTTTTATTAGAAAGACAGTTCCTGCTGCGTTCGTCACACTTCTGCTCCACACATAGGGGATCCCTATTGTTTGCATGATAAGACTTTTGTCTTTTAAACGCAATGGTATAAGGATGTGGAAAACATATGTCATCACTTCCTCCGTCGTCGTCGTCGTGAGAACGCCGCTCAGCTAACCTCAGCTCATGTTTTAATGGGTCTACTTCCTTTATTTACTACTGCCCGGTTTGCATACATCAGAGTTTTTCTTAGTTCAAGGAAACGTTCAGACTTTCTCGCGTCCAAGCAATGAGACTCCACCGTTTACTGCGTGGTAAAAAATAGAAAACACGCTCCCTTCCCTCATTGTCTTCAGTAGGGGGTAAAAGCTTTTGACTGTTTCTTCAAACATGAATCATGAAAAGGTCAGAGAGAAAACGCTGTAATGTCACTGTTGTGTGCATTAGTCACCTCTCAGAGTGACAGAATGTAACCAACATGAAACTGAAGACGGCCCCACTCGGAGTGGAAACGCCTGACATACAGTAGAGAAGCGGGCCTCTGCGGTCCTCCTGGTTACAGGTGTGCTGATGACCTGTAATGAAGGTGTCTGCGGTGGCACGCAGGTTGGACCTTCTGCAGCAAAGGAGGTCAGGTCTCCTGACATTTACTCTGTTTATGAAAAATAAAACATCTCGTTGGTTTCTAAATGTTCTGAAAGGATTTGTGACAGCGGCAGTTCAGGCTAAAATTATTCATACGCCTGGCAGATTTAGCTCCAGATTAAATCCTTTCTCTAATACCAGAATTGGCTGCATATGGTAGCATGTTGGAGGAACTGCAGCAAAAGCAAATGAGGAGGATTAGCAGAGCTGCCGATAACTAATGGTGTCAGAGTGAAAAATGGTCTCTGCTGTCTGGATGTTAACGACTCTTTGGATGGTGAGAGTTCAGATACCATAAAGTTATTTTTGAGTTGAATCTTTTTATTTAACCAAAGTTTTTCTTCTGATAAGAAACAGGCTCTGAAGTGACCCATCCGACCTCAAGCTAGAAAATGATTCCTTTTTGATCTTAATTTTCCATGGCGACCATGGCGGCCATCTTGAAAAAGCACAAATATCTTTGTAAAAATGATTTCTATGATTTCAACTGAACATGATTTGGCACTTTAAGAATTCATTGATTTTAAATATTGGCAAATTTAGCGCACAAATTTATTTTCCATGACGGCCTGAATTCTTCAGTGGCGAACATTTTGGGTTTTTCCCCAAAAAGCAAGAATCTGGTAACATCTGTGCCAAGTTAGGTTCTTCTATCCACATGTGAAGAATTTTGCTTAAATATTCAATTATTCAATGATCTGCTGGATTATAATATCCTCAATCTATGTACTCACTACTTCATGCTCAAGTACTTATCATTTTTAATCATTTTGTGGAAATACATTTTCCTTTCTTAAAAATAAAACAAACTCAGATCAATATTTCTTTGGTTCCTGTTTTGATCAATATCAGTAAAGCAGATAATCAATCCAAAGCTAATCCATGCTAAGGTGTATCAGCTGCTGACCCATATAGATCTTCATAGTCTAAATGAAAATACTAACATGAAAAATAAAACTGTCAGCAGTTAAAAATTAAGTCATCTGACATGTTTCAGTGGAAGTTATCTTAGAAGATTCTTTCATTTCAATGTTTAAATGTTTAACTGTCTGTAATTAAAAGTCTGAAATATTCAGGCTGATCAGACCTCAGCAGGGATT
Source organism: Xiphophorus couchianus (assembly GCF_001444195.1). Taxonomy (NCBI): domain Eukaryota; kingdom Metazoa; phylum Chordata; class Actinopteri; order Cyprinodontiformes; family Poeciliidae; genus Xiphophorus; species Xiphophorus couchianus. The sequence goes on along the minus strand of NC_040230.1, from coordinate 1,563,787 downwards.
TCTGGGGCACAGGAAGTGTTAGTCAGATTTTCTGCCCAGGTGGCGTTCTTTAGCCGCCGCTGCATTAAGTTCAGCCTCACCGAGTGTCAGAAAGGTGCTAAACTGTTAGCGCACGCTAACAGTCCTGTGTTCAGCTTGAAAACAGGACAAAAAGTGAAACTGAGGAGAGTTTTGGTGCCAAATCAGATTCAGTTAAAGTTGACAATTATAATTTCTTTAACATAATAAAGATAAAGAAATCAAAGGAAATCAGTGCAGTTCATAAAGTGAAGCTGAATCCAGGCTGCTTCATTGTAATTAAGCCCAGACTTCCTGCCAGAGGTTTGTAGGCCGCCGTGCTGCGGAGCCCAGAGGCAGCTGAAGCCACGCAGCTTCGCTGGTTGAACCCGGCTTTGACCTGATTTCGGCTCCGTCAGAGCCCACACACACGCTGCCACCGGCGCAGCGAATGATGACAGGGAAAACCGAACCTTTCTGATGTGGATTTGTTTCTTAAAGAGTCGACACCTGTGAGTGTGTCACCGAGGGAATCTGAAACTGACGCTCTTTGCACAAACAGGGCCTCCACTTCGCCTACAACTGGTTCCTTCCTACGCTTCCACTTCCCTCGCCGCGTCACGCTTCCCCTTTCCATCCCTTCCAGGTCTGATGTAATGTGTGGCAGCAGACTGCTTGGGCTCAGCTGTGTGATTACTGCACTTCTCTGGGATAAAAATGACGCAATCCTTGATAAAAATCTGCAAAGAACAAAAGAGAGCTTTTTTTTTAGGCAGTACTGATAACAACAGGCAGAGTTAGAGGACAGAAATACGTCAGCGGGGGCTTGGAGGAATGGAGACGGGGGAAAGGGCAGGTGGATACAGCAGAGTTTGTATCCAGCTCTGTTTTCCCCGAGGCCGATGAAAAGAGGGATTTGTGTCAGGGAGGAATCCCATGGGAGCCTGAGTCACATTCTGCTGACGACCTCTGACCGGGAAAACTTTTCTGTCAGGATTTACAGATCAGCCAGACTGATACAAATGATTTCATTTCTACATTCTCAAAATAAAAGCGGTTGGGATATCTCACCCTCCAAGGTTATATGGCAGCTTTTGTTTGAGAACATCCTAGAAAAATAAATCCCATCTATCCAGAGACTAAAACAATCACATAACAGCAGGTTCTCACCTGCTCTGTTACGGTTTCACACAAAGATGATCTAAAACAGCTGCTGGAGCAACATCAAATATGAATAATTTAAATAATTACAATGATACATATACCATTTATTTATTGTTTTCTGAATGGGGGGACACTTCTGCTAATGCACTGTCAGCAGAGATCATTTTCCGTTTAGCATTTTTGCGTTTTTACTAACTTTGAAGATGCTTAACAAACTTAGCTTCCTCTAAATTAATTTTTCCAAATAAATTCTAAAGTGCTAACTTACTGGGCTGTTTTGTAAACTTTCAGTTGAATAAACTTCAATATCGGTGGCAAAGTTTTGGTTAATGACAGTTAATGCAGTAAACGGTTTGAAATCTACTGAGGTCTTTCTGATCGAAGTCGAACCGCGTTTAGCCAATTAGGCAAAATTAGCAGCAGAGTTAGAGAAACTCAACAACTACAAAACTGAAACCATTAATCAAAGGTCTGTTCCAAAATAAAATCACTTCCTGCAGTCACTGCTTTAGCATTTTAGCATTAGCTTTTTTTAAATGACATGTTGGTATTAGCAGAATTACTGTAAATGACTAGAACTTCAGGATAGAGCAACCAACTCCATCCATCCATCCATCCATCCATCCGTTGTCTTCCGCTTATCCAGGGTCGGGTTGCGGGGGTAGCAGCTTCAGAAGGGAGGCCCAGACTTCCCTCCCCAGCCTCTTGTTCCAGCTCCTCCGGGGGAATCCCAGGTCGTTCCCAGGCCAGCCGAGAGACATCGTCCCTCCAGCGTGTCCTGGGTTTTCCCCTCCTCCTGGTGGGACCTGAACTCCTCACCAGGGAGGCGTCCAGGAGGCGTCCTGACCAGATGCTTGAGCCTCAACTGGCTCCTCTCGATGTGAAGAAGCAGCAGCTCTATTCTGAGTCCCTCCTGGATGACTGAGCTTCTCACCCTATCTCTAAGGGAGAGCCCAGACACAGTACGGAGAAAACCCATTTCGGCCGCTTGTATCCGTGATCTCGTTCTTTCTTGCTTTAAACTGGTAGTTTTCATCCTTAGAGCAAACACTGAGTAAACGCTATGGTCCAGTAGTCCAGTTTGAGCCAGCTAACTGCTGGTGAGTAGCAGTTAGCTGGCGCTGGGGGAGGGTGAGCGCTGCGCTTCTTTCTGCACCATAAAGCTGAAGATATCCCTGGTTACTTTTACTCTTTCTCTTGCACCTTGTTAAGGAGGATTTTTGTATACTTCACAGTGGTACAACCAGCTTGTCCCAAACACTAAAATACTTAGAAAACTCCACAAAAAGAAGGTAAAATCCAATAAAATGCATTTTACGGTTCTATTATTTCTGCCACTGGAAAATGTTTGCAAATCTTTTATTCCATATATTCTAAGAAAACCTGTTTCATTTAATATTTTTATTTATTTCCTCTGCTTACACAGGACACCACAAAAACGTTCTAAATGACGGGTAGAATTACAATGGACCTTACGAAGCTCCGCCCACAACCGACCCACCTGACCGCAAGTCCCACAAACAAAACCTCAGCACATTGTTTCTATTTAAACATGACTCGATTAGTGCATCTGGATTTTCACAATATATCAGCTACTAAATGGACAGAGGAACTAGTAAGTTCATGTCATCAACTGGGAGGAGGTTACTGGTTTCTCAGTCACAAGCTGGTTGCAAACCTGAGGCCAGCAGGTGTCAGTCAGTTATGGTAGATCTGAACTTTGACCTCAATATGAGAAGCTACAGACTGATAGGAGGAACCAAAGAGCTCTGTAAAGGTAAAGGCAAATCTTCTGAAGTTGGGATATAATTAATTTAATTTCACATAATTACCACGGTAGAAGCCATTTGTTTGTTAAAATTTTATGAAATATATTTGTTCTATTTGATGTTTGTTGTGAATGACGTAAACTCACAAACTAACGAGGTAATTAGTCCAACGGTTAGAAACTACAGCGGCTGTAATGAGCCACAGCAAAGGGAAACAAAGGTAAAATAACCTGAACAGGTGATCAACTCAAAACCACTCCTACCTTTTTACTCTCTCTCTCTCTGTGTAGTTTAAGCACACCTGTTACCGTGGCAACCGCCTGCCACGGTAACAGGTGTGCTTAAGACGAGCAAAGACGTTAAAAACATAACATTCAGTCCGTTACGATATCAAGTTTCCAGGCTTGATATTTATTTATCGATTATTAATCAACGCTTCCCTGAACACAGCGATGGTTGACTGACTAGCTGTACTTGGTGCTAACGTGGCTAACAGAGTAACAGTTTAGTCCAAAGCCTTTTCTGCTAAAATAAAATCTTTAGTGTATGTCAGATACAGACACGTTGCATATTGATCTGTTTAGCTAACGTCAGACTGTGTAGCAGACAGGCTACAAGGTGTACAAGTTGTATCAGTTCTGCCTTTATGCTGCACTTAGCACGCAGAATGGGCATCAGCCAATGAAAAGCGGCCCTGTGGTAAGGTCCATGGAGTAAAATAGCAACAGGTCATTAACTATGATGCCTTAATTTTGATTAATTACGTCGATTTTAACACTTTAAAAAATGTTTATGCACATTTGCATACATTTGTTCCGGCCTGGAATCTTTGTATTTGGACGACAAAGCTAAACAATGCTAAACAGACTGCAAACGCTAATGCTAATGCTAATGCTAGCATCCTCATTTCTAAGGAAATTCTATAATTGATCAGCAGTACCTGAAACTGTAAAACTGAATGGACAGAAAAACACTTCACACCAATATGACACATTAAGGACCTGAAGAGTTTTTAATTTATATTTTAATTTAATTAAAAACTATAAATATTTTTGTTGCTGAGTCCATATGTTTATTTATTCAATAATTTAGCAGAAAAAAAGGTTAAAAAAAAGGTGCTCACACTGATGGAACCAGCAGCCTTGAAGTGAGAGAGAATATTTATGGGCTGATGATGAAAGAGAGTAATCCTACTGAGCATCAACTTACAGAAACCATATATTTACATACACTCAAAACTTTCAGCTATTTAGTGAAAACCTCTCCTTCCTAACTGCCAGAACGATGAGAATGTTAATTTATTAGGCTTTTTTTCTCTGTACTTGGTAGCATTGCCCTTTAAACTGTATGAACTGAGTAAAACCGTTTACTTCTCTGAAGTTCTGGTCCGTTTCTCCTGACAGAACCGCTTTACGTGACAGCTACAGCATAGCCCGTCATGAATGCTATTGCTAGTTAGCGTAGCCACCAGTGACAGTGGATACACAGTTTTCCTGGAACGTTGAGCATCATTGATTGACAGCGCTAACACCCGCCTCCTTCCTCTGATTGGTGAATTTCGTCAGTCGGTAGCTCAGACAGGAGATCGATCTTTTCACAGATTAGCTGTCTCATATTACGCTGTGGTGACATGATGATGCTTTAAAAGTTACATCCTGCAGCTTTGTGACAGATTTATTGGTTTCTAAAGAATCCATTTATAGGTCCGAGCTTTAACTTCCTGGTTGATGTTTGAAGTTCTTGCCTCAATGTTTCCACATCTTGTTCTCTCCTCATGATGCGATGTATTTTCTGGACAGCACCAGTCCTCCCACTCCTGCCCTCCACCTCCTTACTTCATAGTAGGGATGATTTTCTCAGACCTGCAAACTTCCCCTTCTCCCCTGAAAACGTATCGATGTTATCGTGGCTGATCAGTTCCACTTCAAGTTCATGAGTCGACGTTCAAATCTGTCATGAATTCTTCCTCCTGATTGGCCTTCATGTTGTTTAAAGCCCCAGTAATCTTCAATAAAACAATTCTTTCTCATTTTTCTTGGCAAACAGAAATAAACGTTAACCTTAACCTGACAGGAGAGGTTTGATCTACAGTTCAGTAATTTATCTCCTCTGACATGAATCATGAAGATGCATGAGTCACCTCAGCTCTTTTAAAAGCACTTTAATGTCACAAAGTGTTGGGATTATTTGCGTGTATTTCCAAGAACGTGTCCTCTGCACCTGCTCAGAGAGAATGAAAGTTGGGTTGGATTTTTACTGACCTTTAGGGGGCGAAAGTGTTATTTAGGAGCTTCCTGTGCTGTTTGAACACACCACATACCAAAACCAAGATCTTCGCTCGGTTATCTCCATCTGAATAATCGAAAGGTGGGGGAGTGAGTCGCAGGAAACGTAAAGATGCAACCTGTGTGTTTGTTTGTTTGTATGTCATGTGGGTGCTGCATGATGATGGTGAGGATGATGTCATCCGGCAACTTGCTGCGGTCGGATTGTGTTTGCAACACTGGAATGAATAAGTCAAGGTGAGACAGGGTTTCCCAACAGGAAGGGTTTCCCAACTGGGTTTAAACTACAGTGTGGATATAAAGTCATAGTGCTGAACATCCAGTGGCCCACACAACGTCTACCCACAATCCAATGGGCCACATGTAGCAGCTACTTCTGTCTCCCTCAGGAAAAGCAACACATTCACCAGCATAATGAGCAGCACAAAGTGAGCAGAAGAGCAAAACTAATTAATCTATACAAAGATTGATTAAAGAACTGATTAAAAAAACATAAAAATTAAATACATTGAGGGAAAATCTTTTTACCTAATAATCATAATAGTAACAGTTGCTCATGTTACTATTATTATTGTTATTACTGTCGTTATTTATGATATTTCACAATAATAACCCTCAACTATTATTGAAAGAAATTTTAAAAATATGAGAAAATGAAATCTTCATTGTAGATAAATGAAGATTTATAAAACTAAACCAATTAATAACAACCACCATAATACTAATAATAAATATATTAATGATAGTAATTATTTATATAATTACTGTCATTAATATTAGGAGAGGAAATCAGACAAATAATGAAGGAAATAATAAAACAAAAACATAATAACAGTAATACCCAAGTTAAATCATAACAAATTTAATAAAGAAAGTGAAAAATTACCAATTTACATTTGATAAGAAAATAAATATCCGATTATAATAAGACAAAAAGGATAGAAAAGAACCATCACAAATTCAAACAAGCAAACAAAAAAAAATATTACAGAATAAAAGAAAAACACACAAAAACATTTTTATTAAGAATAAAATAAAACACTCCAAAATAATTAATGCTCTCATTATATAAACCAGGGAGACACATGAAGTTTTCCATCAAACAGCAGAGATCACAGAAACCCAGAGTGGTTCTGACGGAGCATCAGAACCATCAAAACCATCAGAATCATCAGAACCATCAGGACCCTCAGAACCATCAGGACCATCAGAACCTGAGTAGCTTTCCTCCTCACACAGGAAGCAGGATGTGCAGTGGAGTGCAGAGTGGAAGTCGGACCAACAGAACCGCCTGGAACATCTGGAGCGCTTCGGTCCGGGGAGGAGGCTGGAGGAGAACAAGATGGAGGACAGAGCTCAGCAACAGGAACAGGAAGGATGTTCATGCGTGGGGGCGGAGTCCAAAATAAAACATTTCATTAACAGGGACAAATTTGGAAACATGAAGATGTCATTCTGGTGATTCACTGGAAGAAAGACGAAATGAGCAGCTGATGCTCTAAGTGATTAAAGCCTCACAACTCATGGCTCGTAATCACCATTGTCATGGCAACAACATCACAACCGACACGGAGGTTAAAGATCTGCCTTAGCATTTCCAACGTGGCAGGAACCAACAGAACCACCAACGGTCCAATGACCTGTCGCCGTCGGCAACAAGGATGCGCCTACAGTTTACTAATGCATTATTTTAAAAATAAAAATTATAAATACTTAATAAATATACTGTAAATATATTTTTTAGGTGAATTAAACTAAAGCACACAACAAAACATTTACAAATCAATAAAGATCAACAAAATTTGGCTTTTGCAAAAAAAAACCAAAACTCCTTAATATAAACAAAATAATTTCTAGAAAATAATGAGAATTAAATAAAATGGTCTGACAAAATAAGTGATTACATTAATATTCACACCTTTCAGTCAGTAATTACTGTAGTAGAAGCTCCTTTGTGTGGTTCAGTGTGCAGCTTCCCCTGACTGATACGTTTCAATAAGCTCTCCTCTGATTGGTTGGAGTAATAATGAACCAGTCGCTTATTTTATCTTAAATATTTGTAATTAAATGCCTTAATATACTGTATATTTTGTATAAATCCATGTTCACTTTTACTTTAACGGGCTATTTTGTATTTGTGGGTAAAAAAACCAAAAAAACCTGTCGAGTTCTGTTGATCATGGTTGATTAATAAAAACAATAAAAAGGTTAAAAATAATCCTAGAGGCATGAATACGTTTTATAGGCTTCAAAATTTAATGTATTTAAATGACTTTTCGGATCCGTGTTTTTACAATATTCCGGTTCTGAACAGAACCTGAACAGAACCATCAGAAAGAGTCCAGTGAGCTCCTGAAGGAAACCAATCACATTTAGGTAAAACATTTTTCTGCAGAGGAACCTGCAGAGTGTCCAGAACCAGCGTGTGAAACAGAGACGGACGGATAAAAGTAGAAACCGGAAACTATGATTACCTGATGATTAATGATTAGCTAACGGCTATAACGGTCAGTTACAGCCGCTAATCCTCTGAAGTGATGAAGTTCTTCCTTTAAAGGCGTTCTGGTGGAAGTGGTTTTTCTGTGTGTTTCTCCCTCTGCATGTCGGTGATCTCTCTGGGTACTCTGACTTCCTCACAGTCCAACAACAGGACTGATAATTGGTCAGTTATTTATCAGATTTCAGCGTTTCAGATCAAACCAGACGGTGTGAGTAACGAGAAGCAGCGTTTCCGGCGTTCAGCCGACAGAACCAAGCTGGTCTTGTTAAATCATGAATTATCGGATTACCAAGCCTTTCTAAACTGAGCTGAGATTATGCTTCGAGATTAAGTGCTTTTGTTTAACTTGGAATGTCTTATTTCCGGTGTTTAACCTCAGATTGTGGGAATAATTATAGCAACCAGTATTTCTTAGATTTTTACTCTGTTTATCACAGACAACATCTCTTTCCAAGGAAGGTTCCTGCCTTCCAAGCAAACATTTTTTCTTCACACTGGTTTGTAATCACCCACAATCATGAATCATTGTTCATTTGGATCTGTGTGGTCCTGGAGGTTCATCTCTTCACAGAAATGTTGCGGTTTTGCTCCTCTGATGCTGGATCTGTCCTCTGCATTTCTTCTGTGGTTTTTATGAGTTTCACAGTAAGAGGCTGTTTCTTCACCAGATCAGGAAACACAAACGTTATTTTCTCTGTTTTCGCCTCAGGCAGCTTCACTCCTCACTCTGTCACAGCTTCAAAACAAACCTCGTAAAACTGAAATAGGGAAGCTGAAGAGTTTTGGATTCATGCAGAGGTGGCATAGGCATGTTTTTTACTTTAATATAAAATGCTTGATTTTATTGAAATGCATAATGTCGCCAGGCATCATTGGTTTCCTTTAAGAGAATCCATCATTTCTTCCTCACTGAACGATGAGAACGTCTCCGGACTGAAACACAGGACACAGATATCCGCTGGGTTGAATCGGACTGACTTTTAAATGGATCAGAATTGATTTTTAAGCCAAAGCTGAGCGGAGCTTCGGGATGAAATCAGACAGTTTGGTGAAAGTCAGAACCGGCCGGGTGGGTTGCATCACCTCCATGTTGTGAAACAGAAAGCGGGGAGCTGCCAAGTTTTGCTTTTCAGACTGAACAGAACTTCCAGAGGATTTTTCACCCAGAGACACAAACATCAGCTCATACAGAAAAAGAAATCACTTTAACATCTAGCTTTTCTGATTCACTTTCCTTTGGTGTATTTTTTAAAATATATTTTTGGATGTTGAGTAAATATTAATATTAATACAGTAATTATGTTTTCCATTCCTGCCCACTGTGTGGTGGAGCTTATCATTCACCATCCGTTTGTTGTATTTGTGGTAACGTCTCTGAACTTTCACCCCTGCATTAAACTGATCACAGATCGGATCAGCGATAAACTGCTGGAGTGAAAACTGAACTCCAGGTTGATTCTGGCTGCGCAGGTCGAGGCGTGGATTACTTGTTGTTAAAGCGTCTGAAGGCTGCGGCTCCAACCTCAGCTCTGACTCTGTCTCCTGTCTGCGTGTTTGTGGATCAATCTGTCCGTCTTAAAAACTCCATCCACTTTCCCATCCTGAAACCGCAGCTCCCGCCGCGGCGCAACGCTCCACACACACACCGAGAAATTCTGTGACTTCTCTTTCCTCTGCTGCAGCTGCGGCCTCTCTCTCCGCTCACTCTGTGACATAACTGGAGTTTCCCTTCTGCAAGAGCAGCCGCCACTGCATAAATACTACGAGGCGTGCTGGCAGAAGTTCATTCTAACTCAAAGACAGGCGTAAGCAGAGAGGGCTGCCGGCTCCAGCAGACTGCCAAGTGTTTCAGTCGGACACCAGAGGATGACGGGATACAAAATCACAGCGGGTGACGTGGAGGCCGGGCCTCAGGACAGGATGGAGGTCCTGGTGCAGAAGAAGTCGTCCACAGGGTGTCTGTGGAAGGTGCTGGCGGTGCTGCTCTTAATGGCGCTTTGCCTTGGAGGCGCCCGGCTGTACGTTTGGTACCAGCTCGAAAGATCACAATCAACAGTAAGGAGATTCTGCTGTATGTCTGGGTTTAATCTGAAATCTGGTTTAATCTCTGGAGCATGTTTTTAATCAATGTTTCCTCTCCTCCAGACGCAGGCAGGACACACAGCAGCACCAATCAGAATGGACTCTGATGAGACAACAGGTGAGCATCCGCTGATGTTTATTCACATGAAGACGGAAAGATTCGGTTAAGGATCATCTGAGCTCATATTTGTCTTTTCCTCCTCAGGTGCTCACTCCACGCTGAAAGAAATGAGCAAAAAAGCAAAAGCAGCCATTCATCTAGAAGGTGAGTTCAACCCAGAGCTCCCAAACATTTCATCCAAGGAAGAGTCGACCTGCTTGAAAATTAACGTAAAATTAGTCATTAGAAAAATTACTCATGAAAACAAAAGTCTACTGAAGTACAGATAACAAAATATCATTAATGTTTAAAAATGACATCAGATGGACCAAAACATGAGTTATGTGGGGATTTTGATATTTTCAGGATCAAAATGAAGATAATTGATATAAATAACTACAAACTCAGGAAAAACAAACATTTTTCAAAATCACAAAATCTTACCAAGGATCTTTGCTCTAGTTTCTAGTTTTAAATCAATAATTATTTGATATTTATAAAAAATTTCTAGTTCCACTGGGAGATTATTTCACTCATATTAAGACATTTCTCCCATGTTATAAGTGAAATAATCCATCAGTGGAAGCAGAACCTTTTTCATTAGTGACCTGACTATATTTTACCAAGTGGTCTAAGATGTTTGCACTAAAACTGACAGAAATATTTGGTAATATTTGATGTTTTTACAGTGTTGACCCACCTGTGGCTCCAAGGTAGAGATTTAAGTTGTGAATCGTTTCAGGTCATTACGATGAAAAAAGCAACGCGACGGCTGTGGAGTGGCGCGACCGCGTGGGCCAGGCCTTCTCTCAGGGCGGTTTCCGTCTCCATAACAACCAGATCATCATCCCAGAGAGCGGCCTGTACTTCGTCTACAGCCAGGTGTCCTTCCGGGTGTCCCGGTCCAGCGACCAGGAGGGCGAGTGGCGCCCGCCGACCCTCAGCCACCGCGTCCGCAGGATGTCTCAGGCCATCGGAACCAAGGTGTCCCTGCTGAGCGCCGTGAGGTCGGCCTGCCAGAACGTCCAGGAGGACGGCGAGCGGTCGGGCCACGGCTGCTACAGCACCATCTACCTGGGCGCCGTGTTCCAGCTGGCCAGAGGGGACACGCTGGAGACGGAGACCAACCAGCTGAAGGAGCTGGACACGGATGAAGGGAAGACCTTCTTTGGCGTGTTCGCGCTTTGAGCTGCTGTGATACTAAGAGACTGATCCTGGACAGGATTTAAAAAGAAAAATGCACATTTTTACACTTTTATTCCACCTGAAGGTGATGTAGAAATGCTAACATCTCCATGGAGATGGAACTAGACTTTATGAACTGTAACAGTTTGAAACTTTATCTCTGTTTTAGGCACTTTTTGACTTTATTTATGTTGATCTCAGATTGTAAGACTAGACTTCTGCTGTAGCAGAAATTTCTCCACTATTTACTTGTATTTATTTATATTTATTGCTATTTAAGTTGATGGGATTTTTGGTTTAATATTATATTTAATATGAATAAAAATGCATAAAAAAATCAACAAAATCTGAAGTAGATTTCTGAGACTTGAGAGACTTGAAGCCTCGTTGGAAGTTCCAGTTTGCACACAAACACACACACGCCCTCTCTCTCTTAAACACACACACACATAGGCCCTCTGTCTCTTAAACACACACACACGCACGCACACACTCTCACACACAGAGTTGGCAAAAGTTGTTTGAAATTCCTCTCCAGCCAGCAGATACTTCCTTTGTTAGCTCACAGCAGCGGAGGGGAATTTCCTGCTCGTTTTCAGTGACCCACTGACTGCTGTGTCAGGTGGAGGCCCACAGAAGTCTCAGCCCAGATCGGGTTTTCCCCGGTGCCGCCCCCTCACAACCCACACACACACACACAGTCACACACCCTGCAACCTTCCTCCTCTCCTCAGCCACCATTACCACACACTCTGCCTTCAGTCAGCTGGAAACTGACACGACAAGGGAAGCTGTTTTCTGTGTGTGTGTGGGTGGGGGTGTGTGTGCGTGTGTGTTGTGGGATCATGGGACTACACCACAGCTGGTTTGCATCACACCATCATCATCTAAAAACACACTTGAACACAAACAGTGGCAGCAGTGGGAGCGATTTGTCTGCGTTTGCGCCCATCGTCCCGGTAATGAGGCTCCGGCTGCTGAAAACAAACCCCAACTTTCTGCTTAATGAGCTCTTCCTTGTGTTTCCGCTCCCACAGGTCATCCAGAAAAATGTCTCCACACAAGCACCGTCGACCTCAAATGATAAACCACTGAAAAGGTCTCAGGAAGTCAGAAAACAGACATGTGGTGACCCCTAGTGGAGCCACAGGAGACGGCTTCTCAAGTGAAAAAACTATTTATTCATATTACCCACATATTAGCATACACATACTCTGAAATATATTAACATTTAAGATCTTTAGATATAGTGTGTACAAATATCCCCAAATCCATGTTTATTAGCATGTATGTGCAGGATAATAGAACATTTCTTGTGGTTTTGCTGCATTCATATGTTACACAATCCGACCCACTGAGCAAAAACTTTAAAACTGAACATCCGTCATCGTTTGGGATAAAGTGCAGCTTCACAGCCAGCAGCTGGAGAATATCTGATAAACTTGTTTAACCTGCAGATGGAGCTTATTGGTCGTTCCTTCAGAACAAAAACTGATTCTCTTCCTTCATCTTTAACTTTGACACGTTTGCAAAAAGTTCGAGGACAAAAAGGAAAAAAAACCTGAAATCATTTATGGTTTTTAAACATCTTCATAAAAATTAGAAAAAGCTCACAGAGATGAAGTGCAACAGAAATCATGCGTTTATTCACAAAGCTTTGCAAAAAGTTCTCACACCCCACTGACCTTCACATTGTGTTCCCACAGACCTCAGGCGGCTTTTTAGGATTTCATGGCCAGCAGGAAGTAGTGCAGAAATGTGAGAAGTTGCCATTGCAACCATTAGTCGGCAATTTGCCACATAAGGGAAACAGAACAAAGAAGAAGCTCCTTTAGTCATCGTTTTACACTACATGTGTGGGAGAAACTAGCATTCCTGTGGTTGGCATGGTGGTGGCAGCATCATGCTGTGTAGACAGATGGAGCTAAATCAGCACAGTCCAGGAAGAAAACCTGAGCTTCACCTGCATTCTACAAGCTATTCACTCACCGGTGCTCTTTACACTGGCATGCCACACTTTTCAGATCTAAATCAGTTAGAAAAATATAAAATTTTCCTTGAAAATTCGGACTACTTTTTCAGATAGTCCCAGTAAAACACGATGAAGCTAAAATGTGAAAATGTTCAGGGATGTGAGACGTTTAGCAAAGTGCTGCTGCAACTGCGGGACTTTATGATTATTATCTTCTATATTCTGCAGTAAGAGAGCAAACTAAGCTGAAGCCGAGCAAATGTCAAGCAGCTTAAACATTTTTTTTAGACGTTTAAATTAGGTGAAGAAACATGTTTAGAGTGTTTGGCTCAGTTAAAGGCCGTTTCAGGAGGAGTTTTTCCTGCTGTTGAATCTAAAACTGCATCTTTCTGACATCCAGCTGAGATCAACTGGAGTCAAACGTTACTCTGGATTCAGAATAATTCACTAAACGTTTTTCTGCTGCTCAAGTCTTGACCCAGCGCTGAATAACCAATTTACGACATGACTGGGGTCAAAGGTCGGTTAAAGTATTTTATATATTGAAGGTTGTGTGAAACTCTGAAGATAAGTCCTGGGGCTGTTTACTGAGGTCAGACAATCCGATAAATGAGAAACTTCAGCTGCATAAAAATCTTTGTCAGGAACGATGCGTTCAGGACACTGTAGGAATTGTTAGCTTTATGTAGAAACACAACACAATGCATCATGATGAGAAGTGTGTGTCAGTCAAATCAGAGCTTCTCTGTTCTATCAGCCACAGGGTTTCACATGTAATGATTTAGTCTGTGATCACGACCTTTTGACCCCTGGGGGTCTCTATACTGAGACACCTGGAGACAATTTTTTTTTTTATCTTTAGCTTCAGATCCCATCATGTCTCTAAGGTTTTATCCTGCCACCATGTTTCAAACAATTACGGTTCTGATCTGTCCAGAACCGGCAGCGGTTCTGATCTGTCCAGAACCGGCAGCGGTTCTGATCTGTCCAGAACCGGCAGCGGTTCTGATCTGTCCAGAACCGGCAGCGGTTCTGCTGTCAGCCCCTCGCTCTTCCTCACCTCTGCAGTCAGTCTCTCTCAGCCGTCCTTTTAACGCCACATTGTGAAATAAAGCAACTGGATTTTAAAATGTAAAAAAACATAATTAAAAAAATGTAATAATTGATGCCAAACTTATTAAAATCCTTGCAATACTTTCTGCCGCATTATGTAATAATATTATTAGATTGTGCAATTAAAAAATAGGGGGGTAGCTCTTTTTTATAAATGATGATTTAATAATGTGGCACATAACTGTTTATGTTCATTCTGTTGATTATATTTCTAATAATCATATTGTAAATCACATCTGCATTTACATTGAAACTTTGGCCAATAAATGCGGAGTTTGGTTCAGAACCACCATGTTGTTCAACTCAAAATATTTTGTTAGATTTTGTGTCGATTATTACTTTACGGTTTAATTAATTAATTACAGTTTTATTGATGTTTTATTACGTTTTAAAGTCTGATCTTATTACATTATTATATAATGTGGTATTGCCGTCAGACTCGTTCCACTGCGTGTCGACATGAGAAATAAATCACGTGAAACGCCACGCTGGCATCATTTATAGATTATGATCGGATCCTTTCCGCTGATTTAACTTCAGGAAGCAACAAGCTGCACGTCCCTCATGAGGGTTTAATGAAGCAGGAAGTTTCTCATCTGTTTGATTTTAAAACACCAGAACCGGGTCAGAAACTCAGCTGGATGTGTGGCTTCAGTAAAACTGACCAATAAAGAGCCTGTGTGTGTTTTCATAACTGAATAATCTCAGATTACAAGAAATTAAAAATCCCCAAGAAAGGAAACATGAAAAACTAACGAAGCTTCAGAAATATCCCAGCTCGTCTCTTTCATTTATCATCAAGGTTTATATTGAAATGCAGGATGGACAACAGACATCCACACATGCTGACCCCTGACCTTTAAGGTATGGCTATTAAATAAATCACATGACAACTTTTGGATAAACGTGGCGTTCCCGGGAACGTTGAATAAAATCTGTACATTGCTTTTATCAGTCAGTAACTTTCAGTTTTCTCCTGAAAAGTGAACAAAGAATCAGACGACACCTCCATGACGAAACAGATCGAATATCACAGAACGATAAAAACCATCAACTGCATGAGGAGCAAACCCCACCAGACAGAGACGAAATCGCAGAAAAACACAAACACGCACGTTTTTCCAACAACATCCCCGTCTCCATGGAGAGCGTGAACGTTCAGACGACCTCTGACCTCTGGAGGTCAGAGACGCTCGCTGCGGCCGCCATGTGTGCTTCGTTTCTGGGTTTGGATGCAGAACGGTGAGGACGGGTTGACCTGTGGGCTCCTGCCCAGCAGAGTGACCGTCACAGTCGTGTCCTGTTCGTGTTTTGTGTGTCCACCCACCTCCTCCACCCCCTCCACCCACTCACCCCCTCCACCCCCCAGTGCCCCCTGATCCCCCCGGCCTCCCCCCGCCTCACCGCCTACTTGTAGAGCAGCGGGATCTGGCTGTTGTGACAGTGGTTGCGGCTCATCTTGCTGTCCGCCGGGTAGAGGCTGGACGAGTTGGAGAAGGATGGCGGCAGGGAGTGATTGTCCGCGGCGGGGTTGGGGTATCCTGGAGGGGGAAGCAGCGACTTGGGGTCGGTTTGGGACGCGGGCGGCGGGGCGTTGTGGTTCTGATTCTGGCCTGAGGTGGGTTGGCGGCGGTTGCGTATTGCCTGACGCTCGGCCAGCTGGTTGCGAAGTGCAGACACCCTCTCTTCTTTCTAGAAAACCCAGTGACAGGAAAGCTTTAGTCTTCTAGCGACTGCAGAGTTCTTCTTCTGCTCATTCTTATTCTGTCCAACTCATAAAGCATTAATGTCAACTACCTTGTTAAACACAGCAACAAAAGGAGCAATACAACCACAGAGGGCAAAACGCAGCAACAAAAAGCAACAAGAAATGGACTTTCTCCTAAACCAGAACTTAAGTTAAACTGGGATTTTATGTGAAAACAACATTAATAAACAACAAAAATAAAAGTGATGATAAATTTGTTGCGTTGTGTGAATTTTGTTGACCCTTCGCAGCCACCGTAAAATATACTTTAATATGCATGAATATGGTTGAAGCTGCATTAGCACTAGCATTAGCACAGAGGCTAACAGAAGCAGTTTAGCTAATCTCTGGGGGAACAGCCAATCAGCAGTGGGTTCTGGTGTTCAGTGGCTTCTGGTTGGTGTTCAGTGGATTCTGGTGTTGGTTCTGGTTGGTGTTCAGTGGATTCTGGTGTTCAGTGGGTTCTGGTGTTCAGTGGGTTCTGGTTGGGTTCTGGGTAAAGCTCCTTCACCTCCTGGATGATCTTCTGCAGCTCCCGGTTCTCCCGCTCCAGCTGCCTGGACTTCTCCTCGTCGTTGTTGTTGGTGGACGATCCGGTCTTCAGCGTGTCCTGCTGCTCTGACTGCCACTCACCGCGGGTGATGAGGCGCCGCATCTGCACCGCGACGAAACAATGAATGATGGACACAGCTGGGAAGTAACTAGTTACATTTACTCAGTTACATTTGCATGAGTAACCATTCGGGAAAAAATACTTTTTGGAGTATTTTTGCTCCTTCTTACTTCTACTTGAGTAACTTTACAATAAAGTACTGCTACTCTTACTAGAGTAACATTTCTGGATACTGTAATCAGAGTAACTTCAATAAATGAAGAACAAATTATATGTTTAGTTTTAGTTTTATTTCATTTATAAATGGTTTATTGATGTAATGAAGTGATGTGTGTATGAAGGTTGCAACTAAATGTAAACAGTAAATAAACTACATTAAACTCTTGAGTTGATTTTTTACCAAATACTTTTTTACTCTTAGCTGAATAATGTTTTGCACGGAAACGTTTAATTGAGTAAAATATGTTGAAGTAGCATTACTCTTAATTGAGGACATTTTTCTGTACTCTGCCTCCTCTGATGATGGATCTGCTGATTCCTTTGTAAACATCTGCACCAGTTTTTGTGAAGTCAGTTTTTCCTGCAGGTTTTCCTGGTTTCCCAACACTGTAAACTTAAGTTTGATTTGCTTTTGCTGCAGAAAGTCTTCTACTTCTATATGTCATACCTTCTTTAAAGTTTTATTTTTGAGGCACAAAACAATGTTACGCATTGGAAAGAAAGCTTTCCAATGCGTAACATTTCCCTCTTCACCTTGACATTGCAATACTCTCTCTAACAAACTGGAAGACATGAAGAGAAAGATGCACTTCACTCAAAATACTGAAATCTGAATTTTTATCTGCTCAGTCTGAACTTTGTTCTGACAGGTCTGACCTTCATTTATACTCTACTGTGACGGTTTGCCTCATGCTATCAGGCTATCAGTCACCTTCGGTACAAAGAGCACCACCAGAGTGATGTAAGCAGAGAAGACGATGGCGAGCGAGGCGAAGGCGAAGGAGGCGTCTTGCTGCGAAGACAGGATCATCGTCACCGGCGCCGTGATCAGGCACAGCACCTGCAGCCAGGGACGCAGCACCGGTTAGAAACAAAGGACAGAATCACATCCATAAAAGCATTAGGCATCTGTTTATCATTCCGGAGAAGAATCCCGAGTGAAAACAGCATTAAAAAGTCATGACCGAGGCGGCGGCCGGCGCTGTCGTCTCATCAGAGCTGGAAGCTCACAGCTGAGCGGAGAGGAAGACGCTCCCCTGCAGACCCCATTAACTATTGACATCTTCATAAAACTGAAATGTGTGCATCATAACACTAAACACACACTTCTAACTTGTCTCTCATTATGGGGCCGAGTGATGAAACGAGCACACGGGCTGTTTTTATTGTCCTTATAAATTATTTGAAATTAAACATAAATGTATTTTCTAATCAACAAATCAGCACAGTTTAGGCCGATGCAGGCGCTCATTAAAGAGCTTCTGTTACTTATTATTCAGTTCAGAAGAAGAAAAATATCTGAATAACACACAGCAAAACAAAAGTGGCTCTGAACTCCTCTGGAGTTAGAAGTGACAGAAACCACTTATTGTTTTCAGACATTCTACATCCATTCCAAAGTCGCTCCATGTCAACCGTGTCAGGAAATGGCAGCGAGTGTTTCTCTAAAGTGGCTATGGAGAACATAATGGCACCTATTTCAGCTGAAAGTGCATCCTAGGTGCCTCCATTTAAGGTGATTCACTTGGTATCAGCCGCCCCTGAAAGATGTTTACCACAGACGACTATCTGCATTAACGCTCTCCTTCAGAAGCCAAATTGCTGCATTTTCCTGCGAAAGGCCGGAGCAGATCTATAGAAGGCGCGGTGCGTCCAGTCGCGTCCCGCTGTGCACGTTCTGCTTATTATTTATGCTGAGGAATAAAGCTGAAGTGCTGCACTGTGTGCATGAGCAGCAACAGACTGCAGCACAATACAAGTTGGATTGTATTGATTTTTGTTAACAAATGTCTTCAGAGATAACCGTGTCGTTGCGGCACAAAGCGATAGTTTGCGCTGTGAGTTTAGCAGGAATCTGTTCCTGTGAAGGAAAACTTCACAACAAGCTGCTGAAATCTGTTCCAACTTCCTGATTGGCTCCAACCAGGAGCTTCAACATGTTTGTGCAGCAACAACCAGGAAAGTTTAAGCTACCTTTAGATGGTGTGCTGTTTAAGTCTTTGCTAGAGGTCAAGTTAAATGTCTTCCATGAGAATGGACTGCAGAGCGGTGATGAACCCACTGACAGATATACTACGACCATTTTGTGCTGTGAAGCAATAAAAATGGCTCCTTATTGCTGCTTTAATGTTGCTCAACGTGCTGCAAACTGCAGCAAAGCAGGGAAGCAGAAACGGCAGCGCAGCAGACAGGAGTTTCTGTTTGGACTCACGGCTACGTTGTAGATGGCCATCCCCACGGCTCGATGGTCATTGATCTTCTCCGTGGAGACAGACTTCGTCTCATAAGCCAGAAAAATCCCCAGGAGCAGCAGCAGACCTTTGTAGCCATAAACCACGCCTAACAGAAGATAAAGAACGGTTAGAGCAGGAAAACATGAAGTGAATAAAAGACAGAGGGAGTTACTTTCTAAAGTAAATGTAACAAGTCACTGTTATTTTAAACAGATCAGTTTGTTCCACATCACTCTGCTATAGTGAAGTTTGAGTGAACTGATATAACTGCATGAAATGTTAGCATGCTACATTAAAATGTTTGAATTAACAGTTTAATAAAATATTTAACATACTAAAATATGTCACTAGGTCTATCAGTAACTCAGGCGGTAAATCCAAAGAGGCAGCAGGTGAAACTTAAAGCTTCCTGAATTTCTTCCACCAGATTTAGTCCAGTTGGTTTCAGACATCAGAAAGTCTTTGTTAGATTTGGAAAGATGATTTGACATAAAATAAACTCATTAAAACAGACCAAGTGAAAAAAGAAAGTACTTTTATCTATAAAACCTTTAAAATAATTTATTTTAGTTTGTTTACCACAACTATATCTAAACATCTTCAATTAATTTCATGTGCAAATTCTGTACTTATGCTAGCATGCTAATATGCTACACAAAAAATAGTTTTAAATTTTTTTTACCAAGATAAAGGAAATTAAAGGCATTGTATTAAATGGATATTCAAAATGGAAAACAAGACAATTATGTGATAAAAACACTTTATCTCATATTTTATTTTTGATTCATTTTCAATTCAGTCTTTCAGGAAATTAGTGATCAACAGTTATTACTTTTATGTACATGATAAATTTGTAATGTCAACCATTAATGTTCTGATAATTACATTGATCATGTTTTAAAATCGGTGACAGTCTGCGGATCGTTTCATCTTCACTTCTGTTTAATTAATAGGTGGCCATTAATAAGCTGAACTTATTAGTAATGCAATGTTTTATAACGGATCAAATTATAGAGTTTATGTTAGAATGTGTCAGTATTACTGGATTCAACTGATTTTGTGTTAAAAAAAAAATCATTCCTATATTTTTGTTTGCAGTATGCATTGCTAGATTTATTGTTAATCAGCACTATTTAAATAAATAGCAGGAGCTGATGGTACATGCTAATGCTCTTCGCTAACCTGGAAACAAAACATGAGAATAAAAACCTTTTCAGAAAATTAAAAGTCTTAAAAGGGAAAAACTTGCACAGCTAATGCATTAAAGTGTTCGAATAATCAGACATGTTGATCCCATGTGAGAAGAAATATCTGATTGCCAGTCAGTAATATTAGTAATATTAGTAATATTAGTAATGTTAGTAATGTTTATCTTTTATTATATTATATACATATATAATCCATTCCCTAACATTCTTGTATAATCTGTATAATCTGTGCATATAGCTCCCATATTTATATTTATATTTATACACAATATCTATATCTCTTGCTATAACCCCTTATAGTCCATACATACATCTGTAAATAAATATTATATCTTGTAGAGCACTTCTGGATAGATGCAAACTACATCTCGTTATTTGTACTTGTGACAGTGCAATGACAATAAAGTTGAATTCTATTCTATTCTATTCTAATGTTAGTAATATTATTAATGTCAGTAATGTCAGTAATATTAGTAACGTGTTTATAAGGTTCGACAGGAACGGATCTCATGTCCCTCAGAAGTAAAGGCGGTCGGTCTAACAGCTGTAAATACTGGAATTAAGGAAACTCAACAAACTCATTTCCTTACTTTAGCATAAATTAACATTTATTTACAAATGACTAGAATAACTTAAGCAGGATTTTTGCAGTGCAGTTTTTGTTTTCCTGAAGCTTCTGCAAATTTTAACCTGAAGAAAATTTCTCAAATTAATTCACCAATCAAGGCTGCTTTTACAAGATGTAATAAAACAGCACTATTAAATCTGTTTTAGGAAAGTCTGAGGTGCAATAAAAAAAGAAACAGATTTGAAATGTGGCCAGAGGCGAAAATAATAAAGATGGGAGAAAAGCAGCGAAGCGTTTAAGATCAACCGCTCCTCCAACTGCCTGCCGTTTCCTGATACAGCCTGAAATTACTCCTCCATCTTCTACTTCTGAGGGGGGGAGCAACGGGGCATTGGCCCAGTTTGTGACCCACATTGTTTGAATTTCAGAACTATTTCTCTTTCATAAGAGCAGCCACGAAATGCAACAGAGACAGACAGATGCAGAAGAAACGAGGGTGAAAAGCCGGAGTGAAAGCTGGAATCAAACCTAACTGTGTGATGAGAGACCCGTTTAATTTGCAGTGAAAGGTCGTGACGTGTTTGTGTGTGTGTGTGTGTGTGTGTGTGTGTGTGTGTGTGTGTGTGTGTGTGTGTGTGTGTGTGTGTGTGTGTGACAAAGATACGCAGGGCGAGCTGAGACAAACGGTGGAGAGGAGAGGACAGATACCGAGCCACGTGTTCATCTTCTCAGAGCTGCAGTGCTCCAGCAGAGGCTGGATCAGGACGTCCAGGTCTTCTTTAGGCGCCTCTCTGGTGAACTTCTGCTCAAATGGTGGACAGGGAGGAGGAAGAGCAGGGAGGAGATGAAGAGCAGGGAGGAGGAAGAGCAGGGAGGAGATGAAGAGCAGGGAGGAGGAAGAGCAGGGAGGAGATGAAGAGCAGGGAGGAGGAAGAGCAGGGAGGAGATGAAGAGCAGGGAGGAGGAAGAGCAGGGAGGAAAACAGAGATAATAAGAAACGATGAGACAGCAGCAGAAAAAAGCAACGTAAGCCTGAAGCTGAGAGCTGCAGGTCGATCCCATCGGGTCCAAAGGTTCCTCCCACGGCTCACACAGACGATACCAGGCATCCAATACACAGGAAATATGAGATTATAACTTCCTGTAGAGTCTGACTGGAGTAAAGCTTAGAGTAGATTTATTCACACTCCCCTGAAAATCAGGCTGGAAGAATTCACTCAGTGTGTCATACACACCATGTAAAATTAAACTTAAACTAATTTATACAGAGAAATATATATTTGAAAAGCAATAACCTGGTTCCACGTGTTCACACTCTAAACTAATACTTTCTAAAATCACACTGCAAAAACACTAACTTAAAACTAACTTGCACAGATAAATCAATCATTCCTAAATATTGATAAAAAGTCCTGTCAGGTTATTCCACTGATGGAGAAAATGTCTTAAGGTGGAACATGCAGGATTCAAACCCAGAACCTTCTGGGTCAGGCAGCAGTGCTGCTAACTGTGGCGGCCATCTTTTTATCGTTTGTTTGTTTTCCCCAAATTAACCAAAAATCAACTTGGAAATGATTCAGGAAGGCAGAAGCAGATGATTCTGTGCTGCAGGCGACAGACGTGTCCTGTATCCTCACTCTGCTGCAAAACAACATTGAGGCCTAGTCAAAGTCCAAAACTAAATCTGACAGAAAGCCTGAAGACGACTGTGGATAAGAAATGTTTTCAAATATAAAAGATGTAGCTGGTACCCTGGGATTACATACAAACACGTTTAATCTAAAATGACCAGATAAATGATCCACTGCAGAAATGTTTTTCCTGAGTGAGAAAAATACTAAAATTATGAATGTCTTCAGAATATTTTGATCAGAATTTTGGGAGAATTTTTTATTATTTTGCTTTTGTTCGTTTTACTGCAAATCTTCCCTGAACTTTTTTAACTAAATCTGGGTTTCTTCAGCTTTTTTATTTATTCATTTTTACTCTCACATTGAGATTAAAAACCTCTTTTTGCCTGTGATCTCAGTCAAATATGTCACATATTTTACTGTTTGATTTTTGGTCACAATTCGTTTTCTCCTATGTTGAAATCCTTTTTGTTTCAAGAAACAAAATTTACCGTACAATTTTCCTGTACTGGATAGAAACACACAGATGGAGCAATTTTAATAAAAGCAAAGATAGAAATTGATCAGAATGAATTTTGTTGCTGGTTTCTGAAACAGGCTGTGAAAAACAGAAATCAGTTTCTGCTCAGGATGGGAAAAGTTTCCCTTTTGTTCTGGTTTAAACAAAAACAACCTTTTATTGCTTCAACTCGTATTGAAGAGCTTAAAATGTGTCATAAATGTTGAGGGCTAATGTTATTAATAATTAATGTTAAAAAATTAGGCATTATTTTAACATTAAAACATTTTTCTATTTCTATTGCAGGACTTAGAGGCTTTAGCTATTTACTTTCTGATTTAAACTGTTTCTCTGGTTCAACCAAACATGTTTGATTTATTAAACATGTTTGATTTATTAAACACATTAGTCCAAATGAGTTTGTTAAATGGCTTCTGTTTTCTCTGTTTTACAACCTGCATTGATCTAGTTTCTTGTTTTGAGGCCTTTGAATGAGGAAATGAAAACCGCCGCTCTGTCAGTCACGCCTCGCCGTCTCATTACTCAGTGGCTGAACACAAAACCATGATCTCATCCGTCTCTCGTACTCTACCTCGACCGTGATGTGCAGAGGATCCACAATCTGCCAGATCATGAGTGACAGGAAGTCGATGGCCAGCAGCACTCCAACTGTTGCGTAGAGTTTCCACGGCTCCAAGGGTTGCTGTGAGAGTGGGAGCCAAAGACATGCACAAACACAAACACAAGAGTCATCACTATCCAAGGGCATCACGAGCCGCCCGGCAAACAAAGACAAACTGCCCGGACAAACAACACGACAGGCGTCCTTGTGATTTCTGGATGACTGGGCACAAATTGTCTCTCTGGATGTGTGTCTTAGCCAGGCGGACGTGAGCGTCCGAGAGGATTCAAGTGTCCGAGTGTGTCTGCAGGCGACACACACAGCGCTGCAGTGGCTATATTTGTGCTGCCACCTGAAATCATCGTCTAAACACACAGAGTCGACTCTGGTGTGGACTGTGTGGCTCTGGAGCCGAGCCGTGATGGAAGCAGAACAAGCAGGGCTGGAAACAAGATTCCTTCTTTTAATTCAACGGCTTACTCACAGCTCCTCTGACACAGCAGCGGCCAAGCAAGCATGCGATGACTAAAACGGAGCGATAAAATAAAGGAGGAAACTCGTTTACAGCACTTCTCCTGAGCAGCAGGAGGAAAGCAGCCATTCTCCTCTCGGTTTGGGAAACTTTCTTTAAATAAGCGCGCTGAGCTCTCAGGCAAATTGCCCTTCTGCGAACATGAAGGGAGCTGAAAGTCAACCTGATTCGACGCGCTTTAGCTCCAATAATAAACCCCTGAAGGTTGGATTTCTGCATGGAAATTTAATGCCCATCCATATTCATAAATACTCCATAAATGGCTAAATCTCTTATTCTTCTGCTTAGGTCCTAGAAATCTCCACAACACACTGCCGAGTCCCTCGGTAGCTCCAGGAGGCACTGTGTTGGACGCACACTTCAACATCTGCTTTGTACTTGCATGAACAGCATCTGGAGCTGCATGTTGGTAGTTTTATGTCACATTGTTGAATAAAGACGCCTCCCGAATCCTCAGCAAAGCTTTGTTATGGCGATACAGGCTCTGCAGCTCGGCCCTGCTCTCCTCCGCTGCCTCTGCCGCCTGCAGGCAGGATAATCCCTCCATGCTTCCAGCAGAGCAGCACAATTAAACTGCTGCTCAGCTGGCAGAGGCTACTAAAATGTAGCTTGAGGCTATCGCCCAGCCAAAGCCAGACACCATGACTGAGCGGCTGAAGGTGACCAGAGCCGAGGCGACGGCTCATTTGATTTCAGTCAAATCATGTCTAACACGTTCAGTTCAAGGTGACAGAGGCACATCATCATCATCACCATCATCATCACTGTCTACTTGGCAAACAGGTGAGGAAGAGTTACAGAAAACCACCAGCTATTGGGCGGTTAGCTGCTCTGGAGGCCGCGGGGCGAACTGCTAGCAAAACATCATTTACGTTAACCTTTAACCACTAAGCATTGTTTCGCTAGGCTAACGCGCTACTGGCAGCTAATGCTAAAGTGGTAAACGCTAACTTCAACAAAATGTGTGATCATTTCTTACAACAATCAACAATCAGCACTAATTTAATTTTGACATTATCATTTTTACACGTTTAATAATGTTCTATTCACTTCCTGTTCTCTACCGTTTTATTTTGTTCCAGTTTGTATTTAAAATGACATTACTGGGAAAAACAGGAGAGCAAACGGAACAGAAAATTCAAAATAAAAGCAAGAATATAAAGGCCAAACTACTTAAAGAACTCTTAACAATCGATAACTAAAACTTAAAAAGGACGCAGGACTTTATTCAACTGAAAGTTTACAAAACAGCCGAGTAAATTAGCACTTTAAAATATATACAGAAAACTGTGTTTAAGTGGGCTAAACGTTTTCAAAGTTAGCAAAAGTGCTAAACAAAAAGTTAGCTCAACTACTAGCGCATTAGCATGGAGGTGATGTTTCGTGAATCCTTCAGGTTTTCCAAACTGGAATTTCACGTTTTTGATGTTTCAACTCCAACATTTCATTGTAAAATTTAAACTTTATTGTTAATTTTTTTTCTAACTGGCTAATGAGATACTCAATTTACAAGCTGCTCAGCAACTTGTTGCTGAAGATTAGCAGCAATAGACCGACGACTAGCGTAGCTGCGGTGATAACTGGATTGATTCCTGGAATCACGTCAGTGCAGCAGGCCGCTGGGCTCATCCATACCTTCTTCTTCTCCTTCTTCTCGTCCTTCTTGGTGAACAGGGTGTGAACCCACCAGATCTTGGTGAACATGCTGCCATAAGCGAGGCTGAAGCCGAGGCCGAGCAGCCACAGGCGGAACTGCAGGAGAAACATAAAAACCTTGTTTTTATTTTAAATATTTCTCATTTCAAGATGCAGCTGAGATTTAGAAAATGGGAACATAGTGGAAGAAAACACTGAATAATTTATTAACCATTAAGTTTTCATTGCAGGAAGGTACTGACCAGCGTCAGGAAGATATTTGAATGTATGAAGAAAACCAAACTTAAGCTGAAAATCATGTTTCTGATTTCTTGGATGCTTCATTTTGCTTTGAAAGCAGCTCTTCATTCTCCACTTCCTGAGGGCGTCGTCTGGACCTTTTCCAGCGTGTTGGAAGGAGTTCTTACATATGCTGAGCTTTTCTTGGCTCAGTTTACCTCACTCTGACTGCCTCACACCAAAGGCTGAGAAACCTCTAGCTAACCCCTAGTTTACCTCTGTTAACTAGTCAAACATCACTAGTCTGAGTTAGTTCATCTGAAAACTGACAAGTCAAACATTCAGAAACAAAACTTCAAGATCTGAGCAGCTGATGCACTGAAAAAACACAAAATCTTACAAAATATTTCTGTCTGGTTTCTGGTGCAAATATCTTAGTGAATTTGAAATAAAGCAAAAGTAATTTACAAGAAACTGTTCAGCAACACATAGGAGCTTCGTTTAATAAATATTCATTGAGTATTGATGAAAGTGCTAGCTCCACAGGCAGATTATTTCACTTACAGCAAAAAAATCTGCCAGTATGAATATTAAGGAATTATTGACTTAAAACAAGTTTCTATATCTTGCTAAAAATGTACTTTTTGCTAAAAAGCTACTTTTTAGCAAGATATAGAAATAGTTAGTTTGTCTTTGACTGGAAACAAGACACAAATACTTGGCAGTATGTTGCGTTTTTGCAGTGACGTGACTGCAGTTTAATGCACGATTATAAATGTAGTCGATGTTTTGCATGTTAGATGTATTTACAGACAGAGAAGCACCAATCTGTGCAGGTGAGACATCTCTGGCTCTCAGAGCTGCTGGAAGTTAAAGTTTTTTCTCAGGACATTCCTGAATCCTGAATGAGCCGCTTGTGTATCTGGATTTCAGAGCAACGTTTCTAAGTTGAACATGATGGTAAACAGAGGCTGAGCGAAGAATCAAAGCAACATGTTAAGAGTTAATAAATTAGTTCATAAGTGGAGAGAACTAAATAAACGGATGATGACTGAAAGAACGAGACCCCAGATACAAACGTCTCCACATGAACCTCCATCCGCGGACGGTTGGGAGTTCAGAGTCGAGCGTTCAGACGACCTGCTTTCTTGGGACAAATTCTAAAATCTAAAGGCATGCTAGCAAGTTTAAGCTAGCTGGGCAGCTAGACCAGTTTACTGTGCGACACCGAGAACATGAACACGGCCGAAAAAATAAACTTTGCACAGACGTGTCCAACTGACATCCGCTTTGAACTTTGACTGAGTCTAAATCCGGTTTGTGGGAACCTTGAAGCTTGATTTAAACTTGATGCATTTATATTCTACACAGAAAACAGACATGTATAATCTGCTCAAAACACCTTTAGCAGCATTTATAATCTGTTCTGCTCATCTTCTGCTAGACTTTAGGCCGCAACAAAGTTAGAAGTAAAAGTTGCAGTTGTAACACGGTGAACATCTGTGAGCGTAGTCGTCTTTATAGTCTGAATTATGAAGGAGAGAGACTTTGGAAAACTCCATCAAGAGGAGATTCTGCTTGTCCGCCATGTTTTTTCACTGGAACTGCCCATGGGGCAGAGAATGTGGTCCATGCAGAGGAAACATGGATACCTTTGGGATTTTGGTGCAATGTCTGTTTCAGTCAGGTTTAACAAAGGAAGTGACTGTTGAGACTTAGTTGCCTTGGTTACGTCTAATCAGGGGATTTTATGTGCACCTGTTTACATGATCCTTTTTATAAACAGTCCAGGTCATCAAGCCTGATATAGACAGACAGAGGAGCAGCAGGAGGCGAGACGTTTGAGGAGAAGAGAGGAAGAGGAGATCCAGGGCCGAAGGTGAGAGTCGGAGCAAAACATGAGAGAATAACTGGACAGGGACAAAGAGCCGAGAAACCACAGAAATGGAAATCTCCCTTCTCGCCTCCGCAACACAAAGGCTCAACATGGGTGACACAGACGCACTCCCACTCCTCATTAGAGCTGGGTTCCCGGCGCCGAGCTTTTCTGGCAGACAGGAAGTCACGGCTTCTGCGCCCAGAACCAAAATACTTTCAAAAAGGAAACAAACTCTAAACTTTTGCTACGTTTCATGTGTACATGCTCAGAATTGCAAAGAAAGCTCCTCACAGGTCGGCAGGTTTCTGTCTGCTGCAGAACGAACGCTGCAGTTTTAATGGAAACTAATAGTTGTTGCTGAAAAACGCAAAATTCTTCCAATGAAATGGTAACAACTGGCTTACACATATGCCAGATTTAGGATAACAGAATAAAATGGTGCAAAAACACATTTAACATTTATATATTCATATCAGAATAAACACTGGGCTTAAATTAAAGGCTCAAAGGTAATAAAATATACATGTCTCACTGTCAGTCACTACGGAGAACGGTGATATTTCAAACCGCTGACATAATTAAAACAAGACAAGACCAAATATCAATGAGCATATTTTAGGAACGCTGGTTTCAACTCTTCATGACCTCAATATTAAAACGGCATAATGTCCCTCACACAGCGCGCTGTCAAAGTAAAACGGATGATTAAATTGTTTTACTGACTGAACAGCAACTTTTTTACAAAGCAGGACTGAAACAAAGCAAGATCTGATATCTAATGACTGCAGCGCTAACTGATTCATGCTAATGCTAACCTTTCATAGAGACAGCATTAGTTTTACCAGGTCTGCCTCATTAATTTATTTTTAAATACTGAACAACAATTCAAAAGCAGAAACTGGTTAAATTTCAGTTTCAGGTTAAAGTTTTTCCATTAACAGAAGGATAAAAACAATTAGTTTAGTTTATGCTGCAGTTCTGTAACCGTGACATTAGGAGAGCAAACAGGACAATAAGATAAACTAGAACTATTCTCCAGTTTAGCAGCTTAGTCTTTAGAAAATAAGACGTTATGGATTAAAACCTATGAAAATGTGTAGCAAAGTAAATGAAGAACAGGTTTAAAGGAATTGTTAGGAGTAACATAACTGTGCTGACTTGTTTGGCTTTGTGATTTCCTTGCAATATAGTCAAATCAAAGACAGTATTTCTCTAATATTTTATTGCTACCGTCATGTAAGACGTTCCAGTAGACTTCTGGTCACTCAGCTGTCTGGGTCACCTGGTTTTCTGCTGAAGGAGTTTGTTTCTTCTTAGGCTTTAACAGATAAGCTGATGTTTATCTGTGTGATAAAATAGATCCTCTTCTTGCTAAATGATCCACTTTGGGATTTCTGCTGTTCCAGTGAGACAGAGACGAAGCAGGAAAGCAAAATAAGATATTTTCTTTAAGAAAGACCAGAAAACACAATAGAAATGAGTCAAACCGCTGACTGTTGATCTGTTGCTGACCTGCAGTGAATGAGCAGAACTCATTCTGTTGAACCAGGATCCTGTTGCTTAGAGGTGGAGAAGTTTCAGTCATGTTGTTATCTTCTCATTTTCTGCCTCTCACATTTAAAAATAATCACACGCGTCCCAAAAAGGTAACAAGCTTCAGTTTGTTCTGTGTTTCAGAAATTTGGATTTTCACTCTGAACCGTTTCAGGTTAACAGCGAAAGGTGAGAAAAACAGAAATCTTCCAGTGAGCAGCAGCTGCTCCTTGATTTCAGGAGTCGGAGCAGAATGATGAGGGTAGTTCAGATGATAAAAAGGCAACAGCACCTCTAACAACCACTCATCACAACCCAGAGCTGCAGATTCAGTCCCTGACAGAGGGGAACCTTGAAGCAGATGGCCTACAAAGATAGAGGACCCACCGGGTAGCGCTCCTGTCAGCTGGGAACCAAAACTGGGGCAACGGCTCACACTGGCTCAACTTAACTGGACAATAAGAGGGTAGAGAAAAAATGTTGCCTGCTTTGATTAGCCTCAATTCTAGCTGCAAATTTCAGACCGACGGGTCAGAATTTAGTGTAAAAAACATTGAGTGTGGATCCATGCTGCTGGGCTCCAGCTGGACGATGCATCAGGTCACAGAGTTCAAATCATCGTAATCTGGTTTCTGGCAGGGAACCGCTAATAGGAAACTAGCTGCGCTAACACTAAAACACTGGTCATAGAGCATGAATATAAAAGTCTACCAAACAAATTAGAATCTATGCAAAAAAAACTTTATTTAGATGAAGCTAAGTGGGCTAAATATCTTCAAATTTAGCAAACACACTAAACAGAAAAGTTAGTTCCTTGGGTTAGCAGCAGGTCCTCCACGGTCACCATGTCTTCATCCAGTAGAAAATACTCATAATACTTCTGGTGGAAGGACAGATTGACATCACGGATGTGCAGCAATCAAATCTGCATGAAAACAGAGAATCCTAGAGGAATGTCAGAGCCGGATCTGCGCTCGGCAGAATGAAGCAGAACTAAGAAGTGTGCAGGAACCGACCTGAAGAAGGATTTATATCAGAAAGAGAAGCCTGCTGTCAAATGAAAGGATCAGAGATGGAAAAGGACGACTGACTGGTTGCCATGGTAACCCCTGTCTTTTCCAGGGGAGTTGGTCGGGTTGGATTTCAGGGCATCACCTTTCTCCACAGGGAAGACAGAAATGTAAACAGTAATTTCCTTCCTGTCTGATCTTCTGTCTGCCACGGCGTGGGTCCAACAGTTCTTCATCCGGCTGGTGTGGACCGGTTCAGGACCGGTTCAGGACCGGTTCAGAGATTGTTCCAGATGTCTGCCACTATGATGTCTATCGATCGCTGGTGTCTTCAACCTTCTGGCTGCTGCCTCCCTAGAGTCTAGTTTACCTCCAGAGGAACCCAGTGAGCAGCGAGGCGTTCTGTGGCCGTCTGCAGAGCCTCCGGAACCCACCGGGGCTCCGGAACGGACCGGCTCCGGTACGGAGAAGGGACGAACTCTGTGAGTTTTCCACAGCAGTCTCAGTCATTATCTTTTCTTTTTATCATGACAACAGACAGATGTTTGTTAGGACCAGAGCAGAGACGAGACGCCGCGGCAGTTCAAACCATCTCTGTCGTAAACGAGTAGAGGATGTGACCCTAGAGATCACATCCTCTACTCCAACATCCATTAAACCAGGCAGAGATTTACAGAGAGGAAGCAAAAGCAACTGAGGCGGACCAGCAGAGCATTTAATGGTGTCATTCAGGACGTGTGGAATATCGTCTCTACTTCCTGGAAACTGAGCTGTTAGCATGTTAGCATGAGCCTGACATCAGCCTCACAAAGCTAACTGCTGCTAAAGATCCGTCCTGCCCACAGCGTCACCTTATCAA
Source organism: Xiphophorus couchianus (assembly GCF_001444195.1). Classification (NCBI taxonomy): domain Eukaryota; kingdom Metazoa; phylum Chordata; class Actinopteri; order Cyprinodontiformes; family Poeciliidae; genus Xiphophorus; species Xiphophorus couchianus. The sequence goes on along the minus strand of NC_040230.1, from coordinate 1,532,591 downwards.
CAAACAAGTTACAACAACATTTAATTTCTCTTTGGGATAAATGAACTATTTTTGACTTTGAACCTAACAAATCAAAATCAGTCTTAGAAGTTGGGAGATGGTTGATTCGGTTTCTTCTTTAGACTTTGACTCTGCTAACGTGAAAATCTGGAAACCTGACACCACCTGCTGCCGCAACTTGGGTATTTGTTGCAACTTCTGAGCAAATAGAGGAAACAATATGAGAAGAATGCAGTCAGGCACTTCGTTACCTTGATAACATCTTATCAGGTGATTAGAAATCCACTTGTTGAGACAGAGAGAGGAGAAAGATGGATGTATGTGGGAACAAATGGCTGTAAAGCCCTGTCCTCTCCATCCTGCCCTCTGCCGCCTCCCCCCCACCCCGTCTCCCCGGTAACAGCCCCCCTCCTCCTGTTACCTGGCAGACGACGGGGAACTGCGGTCTGTTGACGTGGTGCCGATCAATCCCCAGCGGGAACACTGCAGCCAGCGCCATCATGCAGCCCACCGCTGTCATGTTGTTCAGGTAGGGCTGAGAGTTCTGGATGTAGCTGCAACAGATTCACAGCGAACACAGTCACACACACACACACACACACACACACACCCCGACAACAACACTGCTTTCTGCTGGGAGGTGAAATTAGAAAGGATATGAAAGGAAACAAGTCGGATGAAATGTTCTGATTTTTGTTAACCGTTTTCTGCTTTCGTCTGGTCGTCTTTTGTCACTCTGAGAAAAGGGGCTGAAAACGGAAAGACTCCAGGGTTTCTGCTCTGAAGTGTGATTTCCAGGCACGAGGCTAATTAGTGTTGACAGAAGGCGACGTGTTGTCGTCTGTGCAACAGGACAGTTTCAGGTGAAAAACTATTTTTTCCAGCAAGAAAGGAAAATGTGTTGCGTTCTCTGCAGACACCCCAGAGAAGCAGAAAGCATTATTTTTCCTAATTAACTGTGAATTAGCAGAAATGTGTTGCTTTCACTGCAGAACGGCTGATCACAGGCAAACTGTGCACAACTAAAGGTTTGTGAATTTAAATATGAATAAAATCATCATTTCATAAAATAAACCAACAATGAGAGCAGTTAGTCATTCACAACACCTAGAGATACATGAAATGAAAGCAGATTGATTTACTGTCATCTTCCTCAAATCCCTCAGATTATGAATAAAAGTCAGACGATGGAGAAGACTGATGATGTTTGATCTGATGTTTTATATTAAATTACAGGCTGTCACTTTGTAATCCACATAATCTGAAGTTAAAATGGTTCTTCAGACGCATCGCCTTAACGGGAAGCTCAACGATGTTCTGACACATCTGGGAGCAATTTGGAGGTGTGTGTGCCATTACCCAGTTGGAGTTTGCAAATTTAAAGATAATAAAAAAGAACATTTCCTTACAGAAAACTTTAGTCCTGAAACCACAGAGCTAATCCCAAACTGCCTTACAGTCCGTGACCGTTTCCTAAAATCTCTGCAGAGGGAGAAATTTCTCATCCAGTCAAATAAATCACAGAGTTCATAGGTCCGTTCCTCCATTTCACAAACGTTTATTTTATATATATAGGCAAGAATTTCTGATTTTATCTCATCATATTCCCTTTGGGGGCATTTATCCATCGGCTGTGTTGAACGGAGGTTTTTGTTTTTATGTCCTCCTCTCTGCCTCTAAAATCAGTTTTGGCTCCATCTGATGGTCAGACAAGCTTTCATCCTAATTAAACCAACATGAGTTAACAGCAGGAGCGAGGTGACCAGGCGTATTAAAGTTGAATCAAACTTCTCCAGCCGCCGTGCTCAGAGGATTTGCGCTGCAGCTCAGAGTCGGACTCCTAATCTTTCCTCCGCTGACCTTCCCTCACGTCGCCCTGAGGCCAGGCCGCTTATTTACACCGCAGCAAACACACATTAGCATATAAACACATTTACTAATGAATACTGACCTTAATCCAACCTTTTAATATGTCTAAAACTTTAAATGCCGTCAGATTTCCGATCACCTAATCCTCTTTGCTGCAGACGACTGTTCTGCATCTTTAATTATAACTCATCCAGGAAAATGATTATATTTTGTACGAGCAAACGGGATTCAGTTCTGCAGGTTTAGTCGGTTTAAATGTGTAAAAATAAACTCCAGTTAAATCTGTCATCCATAAACATGTAAAGGTCAAGTTTCTGTTTGTTTTGCCATTTTCCTGTAAATCATGAAATAATTGAAGCTGATTTTTCCTCTGGCCTGAGAAGGTTAATATGCTGGGAGACTCATCTCCTACAGCAACACTCTGTAACATTATCATGATGTTTTCATTTCTTATTGGAAATAAACGCAGGCTTTATGTTTATTCTGACAGATTGTGGTTTAATGTAGATAAACTAAAAGTCAATGCAGGAATAACACAGTAAAATCAAAACAGCAGCTGAATCAAAACGTGAGTCTCGTATCGGACAGATGCATTACATGAGTGATTTATTTCAAGCTTTTGCTTCTGATCATTTTGATCATTACGGCTTACAGATAGTAATTCAGAGAAATGTTTAACAGCAGACCCAAAGCACATTAATGTGTGCTAATGAAAAGTTGAGTGGAAGGAAAGAGTGTGATCTAAAAAGTTGCTGGAGTTTCAGTCCCATCCCTGATGTCGCCACTCCAGAACCAGAGACAGAGAAAACAAAGACTGCTCCTCTTTTTTTGTTTTTCTTCATAAAATTATAAAGAAAAAAATGTTTTTCAGGGACTAATGTTCTCTTTTCAGATGAATATTTCATTTCATTTGGAAATCAAGGTCTCTTCTGCTCTGCAGCTGTTTGTTACAGAAATTCTTCTAAATGTGGACAAACTTTTCACATCATTTATTTTAATTAAAATGAAACATTTCAGTTTAAATTTGTCCTACAGTCATATTCAGTAAATTGTAATTTTATAGAAAAGTTAATTAATTCCACATCAGACACATTATATGGATTAATTCCACTCACTGTTTTTAAAATCTTTATTCCTGTTAATTATGATTTTCTGCTTACAAACATTTAAAATATTACATTTATGTTAGATTACATCAGACCAACTAAATAAACATTTTAATACAGAAACTTAATGTAAAATATGTTTAATACTGAATTTATGTTAAAGGATTTAAAACTCAACATGTGAGGAAATTATCTTTTAGAAAGATAGAAAATGTAGTTTTTGTGAATTAAACCGTATCAAACTGTATTTGGTGTTTGAAGTATTAAAACAGGAAGTCCAAGCGTTTTTAGATCGGCTCTCAAATATTCATAGACCCCATAAACACGAAGGGCAAAATAATAATAATAAGAAGAAGAACTGTAATTTATTTATAGAAGCAGAACAAATCGTTGCAGAGTTTCTATTTGTTTATGTTTTTGTAATTGTTGCGTTTTGTTTTACTTTAATCACTATTTTATTACTCATTTTAGCTTCTCCCAAAGAAGAGACCATGAGTATGAAGGCATTAGTCCATCATGAGGAGAAGCCTCAGAACCAGCCTGACAGGGCGTTCGGGTCCATCTGGGTCCGACAACCAGAGCAGAACCAAGACGGAGCATCTGTTTTCTGAATCTACTCAAGTTCAGGTGTGAATCGCTGGAGCGTCAAAACGCTTCCTGAACTTTGCTGCAGACCTGCAGAGGTCAAGTTCTTCCGTCTCGCCTGGCTGTTTTTCTTGCTCCTAAAACTGATCGATTCTGTTTCTGCCCTCTAACGAGCCGAAGTTGCCTCAGAAAACAGCTTAGTGAATATATTTTGTTTGATCTGACTCACACTGTTTTGGCAGATGAGAGCAGCGCTGGGTGAAATTGCGTTTGAAATGTAATCAAAGCTGGAAGAGGGTCTGAACGGCGCGCAGGAGCCGGGCGCAGATTCCCTGAGGAATGAACCTCTCCAGCTCCACCAAAGGCTGCGGTAAGCTCCGGACTTTAGGGACTTAAAATCACTTTGACCTCAGTTAAACATACAAATACCACCTTAAAAAAGCCCGTCTGCTCAGACGTGTAATAAGGTTGCAAATCCCAGTTCAAAAGATATTTATTTTAAAGCACCTCTATTTGCATTTGGTCCTGGGCTGAGCTTAAGCTGCGACAACAAAACCTGCAGCAACACCAGAGAAATCTCTCCGCCCGACTTCAAAAGAGGAAACATTTATTCTTGTTCTGATTCACATCCAAAAAATGATTATTGACGCTTAAAGAGGGAATGCTGGGAATGACTCGAAGGATCCAGGTGTGTTGAAGACATCAGCAGTCCTCCCACTTTCACCTCTGGACTGTTATTCTGAAGTTAAGCTACACGAACGAACTCCGCTCTGCTCACCTCCAGTTACAAACATGATTTAACCAAAACAGACAGATTCCTGGTTAGTGCACAGACTTCATTATTCTAATGTTGTTCTCTGTCAGTCTGATACTCTACCCCCGTCTGCATGTGTGCAGGAGAGCAGAAACGCTTCACATCAATGGTGAAGCAAGGTGGAGGCGGCATGATGGTTTGGGCTCGTTTTGCATCAGATAAATGTTGTTAAAAACTATTAAGTGCAGAGATAAAAACTACATTTCTTACATTTTTTAAGGGTAACATTATTTTTCACCAAAGTTTTAAGATTTTAATTCCATTTTGAATGATTCAGTTTTATTTGATTCATTTTTATTGACTTCATGAAAAGTTTTGCTGCAGGAAACATGAAATTTTCCAGATTGGTGACTATTTCGTCAGTCCAGGATGTTTGTATTTCCTAATAAACTATAATCTTTAATTTTCAATGCATCTATGTGCGTTATTGATAAATTAACATTTGATTTCTGGTGATTAAATGAGACGTTAATGTTGGGTTTTGGTCCAACATTCAGCGTCCATCTTCAACAAAACCAAGCAAAGAATCAAATTTCACCAGAGATGATGAAACTTTTAGTTTTTGTTATTAGAAAACAAAAGTAGAGCTGACTGCAAAGAAAAAGAAAAACATTGTTTGCTTTTGAATCAGCCTCATATTCTTCAAATGCATTTTTTACTTTCATAAGTCTATGAGGGAAAACTCATCTGGACTTCCTGCGAACCCGTCAGCGATACAAACAGAACGAGATTAAATAAAAATGATAAGAGGACAGAAGGAATATCGTTCCAATGAATATTTCAGCTTTATCAGGACGGACGTGTTGCTGTTTGGGAACTCACCGCACGTTGCCGTTGTAGATGTTGAAGGTCAGACAGACGATGCCGAGCAGGATGCCGAGGCCGGCGAAGACCGACACCGACGCAAACAGCTTCTGAGACAAGAGGCGGTACTCCTCCAGAACCACGGTCCGGTCCGCCGGAGGCTTCCCGCCTGAACAGGAAACCACAAGAGTCTTCAAAGGTCTGAGACCACGGTGAGTTTCAGATGACAGAAAGGCTCCAGTGCTGTTATCCTGCTGCGCTAAAATAATTCAGTCCCACTTCTACAAACAGCAAAACCTGTAAAACTTTATGATTTCTGTAAAAACTGATAGAAAACAGAAATAAGTCGACTTCCGGGTTGTTGGTGAAACACTAAAAGCTGTTCTGTTGTATCTGCAGCTCATTTTAAACTCACTGCATAAAAAAACAGACTGTAAGAGCGCTGTGGGACATTTTAATAAATTTGACTATTAGATCTAATGCTACGGTTGCTGATGTAAACAGAATAAATGTAACAAATAAATGAAGTAGCTTCCCTCCAAACTGCCATGGGAGTTTGGTGCAGCAGGGCTGAGAAAACAGTTTTTACATCCAGTCTCTGTTTTCCTCCTGAATTCGTTCGAATCAAACAGAAGGTCACAGAGTTGCTGTTTCCAAACAACGAACCAACAAACATCAGATAGAGATCACAGTCACTTCTGCTTCCCACCACACCGCTCCTATCAGGCTGAGGTCTGGGCTTTAACTAGACCAAAGCAACAACTTGATTAATTTCCTTTTCAGCCTTTCTGTTGCAGATTTGCTGCAATGAGCCTCAGACAGACAGACAGACAGACAACCAGCAACATGCACTAAAAAAACACAAACAGGAATGAAATGTTTTGCAGTCTCAAACAGATTCCATCCGGCATGTTGATATTTTAATATCTGTTTCTCTTCTCTGTGACCTTCCTGAAAACACCGACAGTCTTCACATTTTGCCTCATTTAAGATGCAGGAACAACAGCTGGGAATAGCAGAACCTTCATTTCCTCACAACGGCAGTTTGTTTGAACCCCAAGTGGCTCCAGATGGCGAGCACTTTGCACGGCAGCTCTGACTCCATGGCTTCGTGCGTGTGTGTGTGTGTGTGTGTGTGTGTGTGTGTGTGTGTGTGTGTTTACAGGTGAGTGAGTAAAAACCTTTACAACAAGGCCAAGGTTAAAAGGTGCTCTGAAACAGCAGACCATTTCACTCTGTCTGGCTCTGGCAGTTACGCAACCTTTGCTACAGATTCAGCGTCTGGTCTGAACACGAAGGTCACACACGCAGCTCCTGCGACGTTACGAGCTGCAGCTTGCAGCAGAGAGTGTTTAACAGGTGCAGGTAAGAGACGGGACCGAGCCGGCGCCGCAGACAAAAAACACCGACTCTACGATGAGCTACGTCCTGGAGGCTCCATGTTGGGAATCTGTTACAAGGAAAAGCTTTTATTTGTGGAGAAATTCCCTTTGTGACTTAGATTTCCTTTGTTCCTAGTTGGGGAAATGAGTTGGAGCCTCAGACGGCTCCCTGGAGAAGGTCCGGGGTTCGAGTCCCGGCCCGGGACCTTTCTCCTGGGTGAGTTCTCTGCAGGTTCCTCCTGCAGTCCAAAACCAGGACTGATAATTGATTAATTGGTTTCTAAATGGTTTCTGGGTAAAAACAATGGGTGGAAGAGTTCAAAGAAAGCTGGATGGAGATTTACATTCCCGTTTATGTCCATCATATCTGAACTTCTCCCTCCAGTGAATGTATATGATAAACAAAGTGGCATTAGCCTTTAATGGCTAACAGCAGTTAGCCTGGACAGCTAGCAGCAGTAAATCCCTCTGGTTTCTGGCTTCCTGCTGAGACTCGGTTAAATTGAGTGTTTTGTTTTTCCCAGATCTGAGTTTCAGACCCAGACTCTGCCTCTCTGCTGTATTTACTGTTTGTGAGCAACTGGGCCTTTTCTGTCCAACCCCCCACACCCAGAGTACTGAGACTACAGCACTGCAGCAAAGCCACTGCAGCAAACACTGGCAAAAACAAACCGCTTCATTCAACACCTGGAAACTAAAACAGTGATCCAATAAATGTGTCAATGATCTACAATTATGTCCCCAAAGCTTCCTGATGATTGTAGAACAACAACAAACTGTGTTTTATTCTAAAACGTCTCAAATTGTTTCCATTTCCACTGAACGTTCTGGTTTCTCTGCATCCAGCTCTAATCTCCAGGAGTTTTATTAGCTGTCATGGTAATGACTTTTATTAGCACATTTTAATCTCTCTGCTCATGTTGCTCACTGTGTGACTGCATGCTGAACCTCACTATACGACCGACAGGTTTCTCTGCTCAGGAGCTTTATTCTTAGCCCTAAACAATAAATATTACCTAAGGTCCAAAAATAAAGGCTTTCCCCAAAATAAAGGCTTCGGTGCAATGTAGTTATTTAATAAGGAGATATAAAATATATTTTACTTAGTATTGAATCATAATTCAGGTATGGAGTCTGTGGTCTAATTATGTAACTGTAGAGAACATGAGCAGATGACCTGATGAATCAAACATTCAGACAACATGAGGCACATTCTGGCTTCACCTCCAGTTACACAGAATAAACTGGTTTTGAGACTCGAGTTTTGAGTTTTAGGATGTTTTCACACCTGACAGTCCAGTGAACTCGGTTTGATTGAGAATCAAAGTTGCAACATTCGATCCATTTCCAGCTGCTGTGGTTTTCTGACTCAAACCAAGCAAAACGTTTCAGGAACCTGTTCCCCTCCGCGCCTGTGGGGGCGCTGAACAAAGAACTTCTGAAGAAAATGACACAAAAACCTCTGAAGAAGACACTGAGCAAAATTTCTGTCTTCACAAGCAAAAATGGAGCAGCATCAGATTTTAGCGGTTGGTGGATTTCTCTTCTGTCTTTGGCTAAACACCCCGAGACATTTCTCCCGCTAACGCTATGCTAGCACGTTTGTTTTGGTTGTATTTACCCAGAATGCCCTGTGCTGTAGTCCACTTCCTGCTTTTGGAGCAGTCTCCGGTCCGCTTGTTGTTCACATACACACTCAAACCGAACCAGAGTTCAGTTTTATCCAAACTAGACCGACTGAACTGGACTTTCTGGGCAAACGGACCGGAGTTGGATTAAAGCAGACTGATGATGGCTGCTGGGAATGAAAGCTGAATTACTGGCACATGAAATGGAAAATCCCAACAAATACTGCATCCAAGCAATCCTCAGTGAATCTGATATTACACAGAAGTAACAGATCAAATTTTGCATTTCTAATTAAAACTGAATGAAAGAATTCCTCTGACTGTAATAAAACATTTTTTAGTTTTCTCTGGAGCCTCTAACTGTTTATTGGTGATATAATTTATTTTTTTAGAGTTGTAATGAGACATAATCTGAGATTCTAAAGCTGAGGTTTTTTTTCCAGAGTTTTAGATTTGTGACTCTCTCCTCCATGTTTTGTTTTATCCACGCAGTCAGAGGTTGTTGGTTCTGAGCTGAGTAAAGCTCTCCCTGACTGAGAGTGAAAAACTAAATAAAACACCAGGGGCTTCAGTGGTTAAGGAATGTGTGTATTAACCACCGAATTATTCATGCTTGCGTAGCTTTACACCAGAAGAACTCCTCAGTGAGACAGGTTCAAACACGGGCAGATGGACAGAGAGTCTCTTTTACACCCAGCAGCCTCCGACTATCTGTCTGCATGAATCTGCGCCTGCCTGCAGATCCATGCGTGTTCATCTGAGCACAGCATATGCAAATGTGGACTAAATAAATCCCACACGTATGTGGATCGAGACTTCAAGCGTGAATGAACATGCTCAAGTGTGAGCCCGCGGGAAGCCTTTCTGCATGCGCGGAGCGAGGAGTGTGTGCATGTCAGAGGGGAAGCAGAGCAGGAGTGTCAGCGCTGCGTGAAGCTGATGTGTCAGATGTCAGAGGAAAGTGTCAGAGCGTCGTCCCTGCAGGGCGTCAAGATGCCCATCACGCTCTGTTTAGATGCTTGTCACCTCAGTCACACAGCGAGTGCGTAGCTGGTGACATCTGAGCGAGGAGAGATATTTTAATAGCATGCAGTGTTACCTTCCACATTGTCACACTGGCTAAAAAATGAAGACCTGAGGGGAAAAAAAAAATCTGAAATAAAGTTCAGGATTTAGCGTGAAATCGTCTCATTCCAACAGGAAGTTCCTCCAATTCATCAGGATTTTTTACCAAGAGAATTTTATTACCTGGTTGCAGTTTCAAACTGACTCAACAGGTGGCGACTCTGAGCTGGTTGGGCAACTTTTAACATAATCAATTCAGCTTTTTTGTAATGACCAAAGTTGAGAACAGTGGCAGGCTAACTTCTGTTAATCCGCAATTTTGCCAACTCTGAAAAAGTTCAGCACTTTTATCTCCCCTAAACTAATTTCTCCAGATAATTTATTAAGAGTTAATTTACTTGGCTGTTTTGTAAAATTTCAGTTGAATGAAGTTAAACATCTTTGTTAAAGTTTTGGTTTCTGAATGTTAAGAACAGTTAGATGTTTATATTCATGCTCTTATTTTGAAGTGAGGGAAGACTGTTTCCTCTCTGCGTGTTCATCCTGTACCCAGAATGCATCACTGTAGTAGCGGTTTGAGATCCCCTGACGTCCAGCGTGCTTTATGTTAGTTAGCAAAACTCAACAGCTGGAAAAGTGAGTGAAAAGTTTGTTCAGGAAGTTGCGTAATAAATATTTAGATCCTGATGAGGGCGAAATTCTCAACATAATTAAAATTTAGTGCTTTAGAGTTTTAGCATTAGCTTCTGCTAAATACCATGTTAATATAGAGCCTGACCGTTAGCAGAACTAACATTTATGATTAGCGCCTTAGGGTTAGCACAGCTAGCACTGGTTGAAAAACTTTCTTCTGATGTTGTCATAGTTATTTAGTTTGGAAGGGAAAGTCACATCACCGCAAATATGAGATTTGAAGGTCTTCATCACAAACAGCTGAGCTTTAACGCTGCACATCCAGAGTATCGTAGATAAAATGTTTAAACTGAAACTGCCCACCTGAACAAAGGGATGGTTATCTTTACAGCACTGAGTGCAAACAGCACTTTCTTTGCTTTCACGCCTTTGTGAAGAAAAACTGATCATAACATTGTCTATGGAGCATTTATTAATCAAACATCAATATTCAGATGAATAAATTCCTCTTCTGCTCCTCTGAAAGCTGATGGAGCGAAAACGTCTGTCAGACTTCTTCGTTAGGGTTGAATCTCTGCTGGAGGCTGATTTACATCTCAAAACTTTTCCTAAGATCCGATACATAAACAACCAACAAACACCAATTTATTTTTTTATCAAAAGATGATGTATTGCACAAAGAAAAACAAAAGCCCGACAGGACTTCTTTCACACATATCCTTCCATCTGAACACATCAGATTTCCTCCAGGAATCCAGAGACTCCGGTTTAAATGTTTCTCCAGGTACAGGTGATATAATCCACCAATTCATGAGAAAAGAAATGAAAGTTTAGTGGTAAAATCCCAGTCCCAGTCAGACTAACACATACTGGTTGCTTTGTTTGTTCTGTAACATTTTGTTTGAGCCAAAGCAAAGAGCCACTGGAAAAATGCATTTCAAAGGTTTAATAAATAGAGAAAGTTGCAGGTTCTCCACAAAGTAAAGAAGACAATGAGCATGGGCAAAGAAAAGAAAGAACGAGTCATGAAAAACCAGGAGCTTAAATACTGAGGTGGTGATGAAATGTGACAAAAGCAGCAGTTGAAGCGATTCCAGGCGGAGTGGAGCAGCTGAGGGGGGAGACTAATTAACACAGAGGAACCGAACTGAGACTCAAGGATCCTCCAACCAAAAGGGAGAATGTCTGACAATGATCTAATGCACAAAGAACAAAATACAAGAAACTAAACAACAAGGAATTAATTCATATGGCAACACCTTGCTAACAATAATGAACACAAAGAAATGAATTTCATGTGGGTCAGACATGAGGGAAGCAACTAAAATGCTTGTTTGTCCAAATGCTAAAAAACATCAGAATTTCTCCTTTTCTGCTTCCAGTTTGAATCTCGAGCTGATCAGTACAAAAACACAGAACAGCGTTTTGTTCATCGACCCAGGAACCATTTCCTGTCATACTTCAAAACAAGAGTCCAGAATAGATGCTGAGTCTCCATCTTAAAACAGCCACTTATTATTATTATCCATGACAATAATGACATTATGTCCCCTGATAAAGTGATAAAGGTAACGTCGTTTCAACAAGAAATATTGTGCCATCTTAGTGTCACAAAGTCTCGTTACAACCGATTGCCGAACTGTACGTCTGCAAACGATTCCAGCAGCAAACAAAACAATAAATATTACACGAGTAATATTATTCAAATATTGATGCAGTTTTGTAAAGAAATGTATTTAACCCTTTCATGCATAAATTATGTATGTGTCAGGATTCTTTTCAATTTTTTTTTATTTTCTTAAGGCAGGGGTGGGCAACTCCAGGCCTCGAGGGCCGGTCTCCTGCAACTTTTAGATGCATCTCTACTTCAGCACACCTGAGTCAAATAATGAGGTCATTAGCAGGACTCTGGAGAACCTGACTGCACTTAGGAGGTGATTCAGTTATTGGATTCAAGTGTGTTGGACCAGGGAGACATCTAAGATTTGCAGGACACCGGCCCTCGAGGACCAGGATTGCCCACCCCTGTCTTAAGGCATAAAAAAAGGTGGGAAATAAATTTTGTAGAAAAAAGAACATTTTGTTTTTTTTAGGTGATCAATTGTAATTTTCTCCAAATACAAAGTTGTTATTTGAAAAAAACATCAGTCATATTGTTCTTTAGGTGTTATCTGATGTCACAATATTTTTTACCTGTAAGAGTCGTCTACAGGAGAAGGAGGAACCGGGTCGGTCGGCAGGCTGGTTTGTCTGTCGGCCATATTGGGTTTAACAAAAATAATTTCTTGCATTTGCAGCTGATGGCCAGTAGCTGATGGTATATTTGATGATGCATTATTGTCCACTTCAGTGGTCTGTGTGCATTTATAACATAAAAGATAGCTGTCCACTGTAGTGACCACTAGGCATGAAAGGGTTAATTTATGTAATATCTGGATCTGAATTAGCTGCTACAAGGTTTGGTTGTTTTTTGTTTCACTGGTTTGTCACTCGTCACTTTCCTTTTCAAAGCAACCTGGTGGAGTTGCTTTTCAGCAACCAATCAGCTTGTTTACTGTGCAGGAACATTTTTGATCTCAGCTTTTCAGTGTTTCCCTACAGAATGACGCTACCGACCCGTTTCAAACAAACATCAGGCTTTATGACAGACGAGAGGAAAATTTTAGAGGCTTTTAAATTCCTTCTAGGGTTTCTAACAACTTTCCAAGACTTCTGAAGACTTGTTTTCATCACAATCCTTTTTTGTTTGCAGCACTGAGGTGCTTGTGTCCATCTTTTTAGCAGCAAATCCAGCCTGCAGTAATAACAAAGCTGCACAATTGTGCATTGACCCATAATTTTACTCTTCATGTAAGGAGTGTGATGTTTATCATAATCTAACATCTTCCTCTAAGGGTCTTACTGAATACGATGCTTCACCTTTACATCGAAGTCAAACCAGACAACTAAATATGGAGCCAGAACCAACGATGATGAATATATTAGAGAGAAGAACTTGCCTGAAGATAGCCAACATGTCACAGTGCTGGAGTTCTTTAAAAAGCATGCGGTGCAGTAAAAGTGTCAGAATCGAGTCGACTAAGAAGCCTGTGGAGGCTAAATTCATACCAGCTACAGATCCGGCCTGCGCTGCTAACAGACAGCCGAGCGATGTGAAATGACAAGGCTCATTCGACCTCGGTGCCAACTCCAATCTAACTCAGCAAAACACTGGATTAGCCTTTGGCTCATCTGGTCAACAGAACAGTGAGGCTGACAGACCAACGGATGGACTGAACCGTCAGCTGCGGCTCGCCGCTCTGGTCTTACAACAGCCAAGTTTCACAACTCAGACCCATGAGAAATGATTTCTGAATGTTTTCACTGAAAACACATCCTATGCTTTCTTTAATTGAGATCCGTTAGTTTCTCCCTTTTACTGTGTAACTCAGCCAGTCACGGCAGTATGTGGAATGCCTGGCAGAAATCACCCACTTTCTTTACGTTAAATTACATTTATCTTTGTTTCTCAGGAAAAGTTTAGTTTTGAAAATATTTGCAATGTCAAGAAGAAAATGACAGAATAATTTTCTCGTGTATAAAGGTTGTAGAAGCGGTGGATGCCTAATTTTAGGCACAGCTGGTTCAGTGACTGGGATTCAAAGTAAACCTCTGGTCATATTTAATGAGCTGCCAATCATAGAAACACAACGCAGCTAGCAGCGCGTGTCTGAACAATGAGTCACCATCTTATTTTTAACTGTTTCACAATCATAATTTATCATGACTGAAATTATTTCACAACTAAGATTCAAACGTTTAGTTTTTTGAGTCCATTTAGTGCCTGGTTTGGGATGCTAATACTTAGCCAAGCTAGCATTTTGTCTAGCTGGCAGGAATAAAAGTTTCAGGATTAGCAAAAAATGCTACCACTTTGGAGTTAAGTGGCATTTATCTGAAGTGAAACGACTCAACGGTTGAGTTGAGCTTTTGTTTCCATCCAGTAGGTTTCCAGAAACAAGACAAACGGTATAAAACTAGCAGCTTGTCCACAGTTTCAGTAGGAAACACCTGACTTTAATTTAGGGCAGGTAATTTACAACATGAAGTTCCAACACTTTTCACTTGGTGCAGTTCTCTTTCACACTTCACTGTCAAACCAACCAAACCCTTTAAAAGCCTGTTCCCCTCCTCGCCTGTGGGGGCGCTGCACCAAGAAACACTGAAGCAAACGACAAAAACGGAGTAAGATTTTAGCGCTGGTAGCATTTCTCTTTTGTCTTTGGCTAAAGACCACAAGACATTTCTCCTGTTAGTGCTAGCTGAGCATGTTTGTTTTGGTTCCATTTACCCACAATGCCCTGCACTGCAGTCCACTTCCTGCGTTTGGAGCGGTTTCCAAACTGCTTGTTATTCACATACGAATTCAAACCGACCCAGAGTTCGTTTGTAGACAGACCAGAGTTCACACCTCCACAAACGAACCAGACTTTCTACACAAACGGACTGGAGTTAGATTACAGTGAATTTTATTTTTATTTTTCAGCCATTCAGAGATGGACTTGGATCACAGTCCTGCTACATAACCAAGGTGAGTCTGAGCAATATTTTCATTTAAATCTTACATCTTCCCTCTGTCTTACGGTTTTCATACATGAACCCAATTAAGAGCCGTCTTTCACTCTGGTGAATAGCTACACAAATAGGCCTGTTATGCTACCATATTAAATATATAATGAGAAGCTTAAGGTTATAAATGTGAGTGAATGAATGAACAGGAAGCCGGAGTATTCCTGAGTGTGTGTGCATGTCAACTGTCCATTCACTTATTGTGTTTGCAGCACTGATACCCTCCTCCGTCCTTGATGAAAGAATCGGGACAGGGTGTTGCCATGGAGACCCTGCTCTGAAACAGTTGCCACAGCGATTAGAAGAAAAGCTGAGCTGAAGCGGTTGTTAGGGCGACCGCGAAGTGAGTGAGAAAGTGCAGCGTGGTGCAGGCTGGTGGTGTGGGGGTGTGGGGGGGCCGGTAAGACCTCAGCGAAATGATTGGAGGGGTTAAATGGAGAACCGCTGTGTTTACTCCACCCTGTCAGCATGGAGCAATTCAAGCTCGCAGCCCCCCACCTCCCCTTCCTCCGCTCTACAAGAAGAAGACTTCCCTGAACGGAGTCAGGCCCAAAGAGCAGGAAATTACTCACTTCCTCCCAACAAAAAGATGTCATATGGCGGCGCCTTTATTTGGTGAACAGTAAAAAACAAAATGCAGAAAAGGAGGCAATTTCTCAACGGAGGCAATTAAATATGTTTTGTATCGCAAACGAAACTCACATCTGACCCTTTAGAGGCAAACTCAGCTGATTCTCACACATTAGAGGCCTCTGGTAGCAACAAGGCAACGCAAAGAGCCGGACATGTTTACGGGTCAACCATGCTTCACCACGGACGCTGACCTGGAATCTGAGCTTCTTCAGGACTCGGTTAAGCCTTGGCAGGCATCCGTTTCCTTAAAAGCCTAAAAAAGGGCAGCTTTCTGTGAGCCACTGGGACACGAACGATTGATCAGCGACACACTCCGTCCATAAACAAGTGTGTCACCTCCGCAGGGAGCAGCCGGGCCAGTAAACAGGCGCAGCGCCGGCCGTGGTGTTTGAGGTAAATCAACATTAACGGGATTTCACGGTGAAGTAGGAGACAGGCTGCAGACTTCCAGCCAACGCTATGGTTTGTGTGGCCTGAGCTGCAGAAGTTCTGGTCCAGTTAGCCTGTGAGGTGTCAGGCAGAGACGTTTAGCTCATTAAAACGTTTCCTGCTTATTAAAAAAAGTGCGTTGGCTGTTAGTCACGCTCTCTGCTGGTCATTAGGATCCATAAAAATCCTTTTTTTTTTTTGCAGCATTTAACCTCAAACCTGCTTTTCTTTTCTGTTCCGTTTGATAGCTGCAGGAATTACAGAAAATCACAACCACTTGAACATCCACTTGATGGGCGGAGGGATGCATTTACTCAGACCGTTCAGAGAATACAGCATCACCTGTTCAGAAAGTTTCATACGGGGGAAAGCAGCGGCAGCTTGAAGACTGACAGCGAGCGAAAGCTGCCAATAATAACCCTTCATCTGAAAAACCTAACTACAGCCAATTGCACTTAATGTGCATCAGATTTGACACAAATGCGTTGATGGTACTCTCCCCTGCCCCGGTGCAATTAACTATCCGCCTGCTGCAAAATGACTCAAAAACCATTTACTAACATGATGCAATGCCTGTATTGAATGGCTTTTTTCATGTTGCAGTGGAGAGTTTTAGAGGCAAATTGCTCCAGACTTGAATGATTTGGAAAAAGACATCGGAGTTGTAATATTCTGAAATGATTGTGGGGATTCCAGGGAACCGTTGATCAGAAATATCTGGTTTACCAGAACATATGAGTTAAATCTGATACATAAATGCAATGATGGGACTTCCTGTTCAGATGGGGGAATTATCAGAGTAACGAGACGCTGAGATCAAGTTCAAATATGAGATGAAAGATGAGAAAACAGCATTTTAACAAGACAGAAACCAAAAACATTCAATCAGGATGGACGGACAGATGGATGGATGGACGGACGGACGGTCGGATGTCTCACCGATCCAGACGTCGTTGTTGAACCAGCTCAGGTTCATCTGGGAGCTGTCATAGTAACCAATCTTCTTATAACTTCCTCCTGCAACATCAAGAGGAACAACAGGAGCTAATTATGTGTAATTTCTTCTGTCACAGAGCTAGTAAACATGTATTTATAGCGCAGGTATTTCTGTCAGTGCAGCCCACGAGAGCAGCAGAAATGAGATAAACAGCTAAAGTAAATGATGGATGAAAAGCAGCATGGGGAGGAACAAGGGGAGAGAAGGAGAAAAGGGGAGAGCTGGACCGGGAATGCTGATGAGCTCCGGGTGGGATCAGGCATTCCAGTCAGGTCGCCTCATCCTGGATGTCAAATTACCTCAACGCCACGGCAGGAAGCGGGAGACACAGCGTCACGGAGACAAGGGGGCCGGATTAGAAATTTTCATCCATTAGGACGCCAATGAGAACAGAGGTGGAGAATAATCCCCACCTTATCTGGAGCCGGGAAACTCATTAAGTCACTGGTGACAAATAGGATGCCATTTCCAGAAACAGCTTAAAACCCAGAAGCTTTTGGCCAATTAGAGCGAAGCCTTGAGTCACCACATTCCTGCATTAAGTCTGTTAGCAGGCGCCGTTACAGCGTCAAGACTGCAGCAAGCAGCTGAGAGCTGCAGCGCTGTTACTCTGAGTCTGAGCGGGTTTACCTTGCAGCTGTTCGATGAGGGTCATGGCCATCCTGGAACCCTGAGCGTCAAACACCACGTGACCCTGGAGAGGACAGAACTGGGTTAGAAAACACACACAAACACACACCGTCTGGTTTCCTTTTTTTATGATGTTTCCATCACGTATTTATTGTGTTTATTGTATTTAATTAAATCGCTCACAAAGACTTAAGACTGCAAAGGAGATTTTTATTTACTTATTTTTTAAATGCAAAGCAAACATGCTCACTAGAGATTTTTTTATTTTAAATTTTATATTTGTTGTTTCGTACTCAAACCTATAAAAACGTGATGAAACTGGGGAAAAGCCGGTCTGTCTGCCTCAATCCCACCACTGTGGTTATTATTTAATAAATATATTTTCTGAACTTTCTGGCTTTTTGTACC